>NW_023276806.1:216584300-216849597 GCF_003668045.3 Cricetulus griseus
TCTTCTTCTTCTTCTTCTTCTTCTTCTTCTTCTTCTTCTTTTTTCCTTCCTTCTTTCCTTTTAATTTAATTTAATTATTTATTTTACATCCTGGCCTCATTCCCTATTTCCCCTTCCCCCTCTCCTCCCATTGCATCTCCCCCTAGGTCCCCTCCTCCTCTGTTTCTGTTTAGAAAGGTGCAGGCCTCCAGTGGGTATCAACAAAGCATGGCATATCAAATTTCAGTAAGGCTAAGTTCCTCCCCTTGTATTAAGGCTAGGCAAGGCAATCCAGTGTGAGGACTCAATAGGTTCCCAAAGCATTAGGGACAGCCCCTGCTCTCACTGTTAAGAGTCCCATGAGGAGACCAGCTCAGCCTGCTTTCTCATAACACCCAGGACCATCTGCCCCCGAGTAGCACCATCCACAGTGGGCTGGTCCCTCCCACTTCAATCATTCCTCAAGAAAATATTCCCATAAGTATGCCCACTAGTCACTCACAAGGTGGCAATTCCTCAGCTAAGGGCCCCTCTTCTTAGGCAACTCTAGTGGATATTAAGTTGACTAAACAGCATATGTGGCTAGGACTTCCTGTACCCATGAAAAGATGAGAAAATTATGCCTTCCTGGGGTTTCTAAATATGAGTAGGCAAGCCAGCCAGAGAGTGCTGACCAAGCAGATACTAAGGAAGGTTTGGAAGCCTTTGCAATGTTAAAAATTTAATTTAAAAGTAGGCTCCGACTGCTTTTAGCTGGAAAGATTACCAGCTGCTCAGCTTTGGATTCTGCAAACCAGGGCTAGAACTCTCGTTATAGTCACAGAATCCCCAAGCCTGTGTGTGTCTGCCGGGTAGTCTTCATTTTGCCCAGTTCTCAGATGCTGCTGCCATCAGGGTGGGCTCTAGGTTTGGGTTATCGAAAATAAACCTCAGGCCGAGCTCATCTCTTTCTGCTCCTGGGATAGCCTGGCACCAGGTGAAATTAACACTTGCAGCACTCGATGGAAAAATGTCAAGGGAAAGAGAGCAGGGTATATGTATGGTGTGAACACAGAGTGGGCACTCTGCTTAGACCAGTGGGATTGTTAACTCCATCAGGGCAGCAGAACTTTTAGAGTTGCTGGATTCAGTGCCTTTGGTGCTATGTAGAAGGAAGCTTCAAGACTGACTCCTCCACCCACTCTGTAGATGAGGAAATCCAGGAGCCCCAAAAGGTCATGTGCCTTGCCAAGTTCTTGCACTTTCCACCACTTGTAGTGAGGGTTAAATTCTCAGCTTGGTTTACAAGGTCCTTTAGTATCTTGCCCCACTTTCATGGCTGCCCACAACTCCCCCACCTTTGCTTAGTGACACAACTGTGCCAAAGAACCAGTATTCTCTCTTAGATGGTGGTGTTAAGATATAGACCAAACTGTCCTGGAACTCACTGGGTAGCCAAGGCTAACCTCAAACTTTCTGTAATCCTCCTGCCTCGGCCTCTCAAGTGCTGGGATTACAAACACGCACCACCATACTGTGAATTATATTTTCTATATGTCTGCTGGATCCAGTCACACTGAGCTTTAGTGCATCCAGATCTTTCCGCCAGCAGGGCCTTGGCACATGTTCTCCTTGGAGCATGCCATCCACACCTACACATGCATAGTGCTATACTTGGCTGACTTCCCCAAAAGCCTCAGTCTCAGCATAAGCTCATCCACACCCCAGCAATCCGCACTAGCTGTTTCTGCTCCACACTCCCATTACACCCTGTACTTAAATCACCCTCTTACCTCACCTTATGGGAAAACTGATTTCATGTGTCTCTTCCTCAGGTTGTCATAGAAACAGGATCCACAGTTGTGTTATTCACCGTATTTTCAGATCATAGCTCAATGCCTAGAATTCAGTGGGTGTTTGAAAGATACTTGTTGGAAGGATGGATGTGTGTGGGGGTGAGTGAGTAGAGGGAAGGAAGGATGGATGGATGGATGGATGGATGGCAAGCAATAAGAGAGTGAGAACAACTGGCAAATGCCATGATGCTCGGTTAAAAGGTGACAAGCCTAAGATGCGAACTCCTTCAGATAACACTTTAGTGATTACTCCTAGTATGTGCTGAGGTAGACAAAAATCTGAATGCAGCACAGCTTACTGAGAGTCTGCTCTCTAGCTTTGCTGTTACTTGGTTTTACCCACAAGATCCCAGTTCACTTGTACTGAAGCCCAGTGAGACAGGAATCTTACAAACTGTTTGCAGGTGTGTAATGTACCTGAGGGGGTTATGGCTGCCATTGCTGTGGTGTTCCTACTTTGTCCTTCATAGCCAGTCCCCACACCATCCAAGGCCCCCAGGCTGAGACAGCAACCCTGCCTGGGCCTTTTGCTTTAAGTGGTGTGGCACATTCACAGCAAAGTGTTCTCTGGTCCATGTGCTTTGGCTGTGTTTGCTCCTTTTGCTGGGCAATGTTAGTTCTGGCTCATTGGTGTTTCCCAATGTGTATGCAAAGGGAGCAGGGCTGTTCGAGCAAGTTTTTATGTGTGTTTCTGCAAATGGGTAGCACATTGACATATCAAAGGAACCCAGAGCTGGAAGAGTTTGTTCATGAGCTTGGAGCTCCTTTCTGTCTCCACCCATCACTACCCCTCTCTTAAAAATTTTTCTCTTGACTTAGGTAGAGACATCTTTGTAGCCACACCTATATGTAAAAAATGCCTCTGCCAAGTCTCACTGACTAGGGAACAGTTGATGGCAATTACTAGAATATTAGCAACACTAAGTTCTCTCTCAATAGCAGTTTTTCTGACAGAAGCCAAGACATTTGGAATCTGATTGTTGTTCCATCCACAATCATCCTGCCCCTAAATAATTCCCAGAGCTATATGAAGGAGGCTGAAACTGCCTTAGGTATTTGTCCAATAGCTGACATCACATCAGTGCCATTTTATTCTCCCCACCCATATTCAAGCTGCTAGATGGATATTAGGGCGTGAATGTGACTCTATGTACTGGCTGTTAACTGTGCATATCACGGGAAGGAGGAGTCATGACGTCTATATGTCTTTAAAGTTGCTCAGGAACACTATCACACCATCTCAGCTCCCAAAGAGATGGCTTCAGGTTCTTCCTCCCACATGTATGTCCTCTGCTGTAATGGGAGCCTCAGCGTTGGTTGCTTGCATAGCTGAACAGTACCCAATAGAACCTAGTCACAGGAGAATTCAGCTGGATGATCTTTGTAGGCCGAGGGTAGAGTTCAATGATAAAGCATTTGCCTAGCATATACAATTCCCTGAGTGTGATCCCAGTACCTCCCAAAAGAAAATACATTTTTTCTTTAGAAAGAAATCTTGCATCATCATCATCACCATCATCATCATCATCATCATCATCATCATCATCATCATCATCACTATCCCTTTATGTGGTATGCTTGAAAATACAGTTTAGGGTGCCAATGAGATGGGTTAGCCATTGAGAGTAGCATTGCCCTTGCAAGGACATAAACTTGATTCCCAGCACCCATGCTAATTACCTGGAAACCACTGCAGCTCCGGTGTCAGAGGGATCTGATGCCTCTGGCCTCCACAACATCTACACTCACACATGCCCACATACAGAAACACAGTCGTGCACATAATTAAAACAAACCTTTAAGTAAAGAGAAGATGCAGCTTATATTTTTGGTACTCTTCAAATAGAACAATACACAGATTCATTTGTGAGTCTTCAAGTCCCATGTTCCATAAAGGGAGGCAGACTCCACGTCAGAGTGCTTCCTGCTGCCTTGGGAAACATACCCAGTTCTGTACTCTGAAAGACACAGTTAGCCAAATACCCCTCTTTACTCCAGTGTTCTTGATAGCCATGCGTGGCAATGAGTGGCATGCATGGTTTTGGAGTAGGAAGCATTTTCTTGTTGGGTTTCCATTATCAAATAGCACATGGGCATGAGGGTGGCATCTATGCCTGCACTCCCCACACAGTTCTCCCCTGAGTTGATTCAGGTTCCCCTCCATGAACCCAGTCAGAGAATGCAGTGATATCAAATAGCCTAATGCTGCAGACTTTCCTGTGGTTGTCTAGGAAGATGAGGCCCTGAAGTATGTCCCTCTGCTTCCTAAAAGGGTTCATCTCTTTGCTCTGGCCCCGCTGACCTCATAACAAACATGCTGACCCAGCCAGCCAACAGCCATCCAGGGCACTGTTCTCTAAACTCACACTGGCCTCCAGGATTCCATTTCAGTCAGTCAGTGCCTCTAACCCGCTCACGGGTGACATGGGGGCAGCTCTAACTGGCTCACGGGTATGTGGGGTAAGCATCTGTAACTACCTTCCAGGTTATATGCAACCAGAAGCCAGGCTGCAGGGTTGGAAGGAAGGAGGCTCAGGTTGCTGGTGGGCCAGTGTGATGACCAGGAACGACTACAGGGAAGAAGGGGACCAGTTACCAAGTTAGCCTTGACTCCTTTCAGCCTTTCCTGGAACTGGTGCCCTGGATACACATTTGCCCCACAACTTTCACTTTCCACATTTTTTACTGCTTTTATGTTACTTGGGTCTAGAAGGAAAATGGTTAAGAGCCAGTTTTCTAGGAACTGGGGAGGTTTTGTTATTCCTGGATCACACCAAATGCTAGTCATTTAAAATTGTTTTATTGGAGTGTAATTTACATGCCATAAAATTCACTAGCTGTAAGACAACAGGTCAAGGGTTTTTTGTAAATTCATATGGTGAGGTTGGAAGCCCAGCATCCCAGAAGGCGCTAGTGACACCTGAAGCTCCTGATTGTGTATGAATCATGCTGACTGTATGTTTAAGTACCGTTTCAATGAATAGCAATGCTGTTTAAAATCCTTTCTGTTTTCCATTGTTTTACACCAAGGAAATAGGTTGCAGGCCATCTGTTTCATTACTTGTGGGTCTTCATTATTAAGTATGTGTATTGCCTGTCTAAGATGAAGTACATCTAGCTAGTATTAGGGACCGTATGGCCTGCCAACTACAATGTTGCCATCTCTTCGGATAACACACCAAGAGTGTGCTTCTTGCCAGTTAAAAGGGGATTTAAACACTGTCTTAATTCAAGAGTCATATATCTGAACCCCCACTGTGTGTCAGGCAGTGTCCTAAATGATACAAAAATGAATAATACATAACCCGTGGCTTCAACAGCCCATGACTCCTGAATGTGGCCAAAATACAAACTAATAATTCTATAACTGAGCCCACTGGAAAGTGTGGATGTTAGAATAGCAGGATAAACAAATGGTCTTTAAATGATAGCCTATAAAGGAATGACATTCTTGTACTGAAAACTGTATTCCCTGACCCATCTGAACTCTGCAATCCAAACAGTCTCTCTTGAGGACTTTGCTGGAGACTAAATTATTCTTTACAAAGAAATACAAAACACTGTAAGCAAGCCCATCTCAGTTAAAGGACAGCGTTTTAGATATAATGTCCTCATACTGATGTCCTGTATGATACTCAACATTTTAATGTGGGCTTAATCAGCAAACAGGTACATGTTCTGTGTTAAGTATTTTGGAGTGTCAGATGGAAAAAACTTCCACGTCTCTTTCAAGAGATAAGACTTCCAACACAGAGAGCTAAAACACAGGTTCAAAGATGTCTATAGTAAATTTCTAAATTAAGGATGAGTCATGCCAGAATATCCAGGACAAGCAGTAAATGTTATGGGGAATGGTGCTGAAGGCCTCCACCACGCTCTGCAGGCAGGGCACAAGGGGACAAGTCAGATGGCGTTATAAGATATGGCTTAAAGTTAATGCTCAGGTAGGTTCTCCCCACATCATTGGGATGGACTGCTATTTATTTAACTGAATTAATTCAACTTCCCAAACATACAGGAAATAGATGCATACGGCCCTCTTGTGAGATGTGTGGTTACAAGTTCTATTGTTATGCTCATTTAATTTTAAGCTTTCCCCATTTGTGACAGGAAACCATAGCTCATGATTTACTAATGCTTTTTGGTGTGGTTATGAAATCAAGATACTCGGCAAGAAAATGGGTACGAAACAAAAAAGGCAAAAACAGTGCTCTGCTACTAGAGCTTCTTGGTTGCTGTTCTGAGTCCACAGTCTTCCTTAACTTCCCAGGTATCCCAATGGAATATGATCCGATGCTTCTCCTGCTCCCTCAAATGTTTCCCAGTCTGAGTAAGATGAGAGAAAGATCTTGTCACACCATCCTCTGCCTTTTTGCTGGAGGCCACCATGGGTTAGAACCATATATGTGCCCAGCAGCCAGTGGGGTGTTATGACTCTTCCTGCTAGATCTAATGTCTTTGGTTTTGAATATAAGGCTGGTCAGAGAGCAATGTCAGTCCTCATACCCGAAGGCCAGCCCCAAAGGCGAGCAATGCAAATACCAACAGCTCTGCACTGAAAGGTATCAGTCTTACCCCTCTGCCATGGCAGCTGTCTAGCCTCCGAGCAGCTCTGTCACTCTTCCTATATTTCTTTACTAGTTTGCATTTGTGTATCTAGAGCTCAAGTGCAGGGCTGTGGGGTGAGGAGTTGTGCATGATGCTAGAAATTACATTCTGAGGTTTTTTTATTTCCTGGCTCACTGTCCTCATTCATCGGTCCCCTCATTAGACTCCTCTAAGGAGCGTGCATCCAGTATGCATAGCTCTGTGTGTGATCCTTGAGATGATAAGCTGAAAATAGCAAAGTAGGAAAGCCCAATGTGGTTTGCTGACTTTAAAAATACCGTTGTTCACCACATAAGGAATAGAGTGAGAGGGCCTCAGAAAGGGCGGGGCCTCTTAGCTGTCAAAAGAGGTCCTTTCAAGCTTGTGAGATCTGTTCTCTCACAGGACAGGCCCCTGAAGTGAGCATCTGCTAGACAGAAGATCTCATGTGTATTCACAGCTCTATCTCGGTTCCTTTGGCCATCACCCCCTCTCCCTTTGACCACAGGACATTAGAGGAAATGCCTGTCCCATTATCATCAGAAATGGTTCCTATGGTGTTCTTTTAAGTGCTGTGCAAATAATTTGCACCTGGCTGTACTCGTAGTAGAGGCCTGGGGGATGTGAGGATTGCCTTAAAGTGCAATCACCCGCCTTAGCTTCTGACTGCAAGGCTGTGTTCACTCTCTGGGGACCTTCTCAGACCTTTGCAAGCGGTCAGGAGGAAGTGCTATGTGCATAGCATATTTATTTTCAGTGGAGATAGCTTTATGTCCTCTATCAAGAATTGAGATAAACTAATCCATCTCCATCAGTCTTGCCCCATAGAGTATTCTCATATGACCTGCAACAAGATGATTTGGGATTCTTTCTAGTCCAGAGGTTGTATGGGCTAACTACAGTCAATTAAGGCTGCCTGTAGTAACAACCTATTCAGAGAAGTATTCTGACTATGAGTCTTGCCATTCCTAGCTGTTCCTGTGTGGACTAGTCATATCACAACTCTTATGACATAATTGATTCTGTCATTAAAAATAATGTACCTATTGGGTGTTATGAGTAGAAACAGGGAGATGAACCTCGAGTATGAAGTGCTTCATGAACTATCTTTAACAGTTCAGTGGCATTATGAAGACGCAAAGATGGTTTATGTGACTCTAATCCCATTCTATCCTTTCACTCAAGCTACTTTTGAGATTCTTTCCAGCCAGATGGCAAACACATTCCTAGCTGCTGCCTGCTAGAAGGGTATCCTACCAGAGAGACATTCTTTCATGGCTCTGACACCTCCACCTGTTGGAGATGGGGGCGGGACATGGATTATTGAGCCAGTGAACTCGGTTGTCAAATGGAATGATTTATATGGAGGAGTCCCTGCTTGTTTATAAATCACTTGCAAGAAACCCTCTTTTGAAAATTCTCTCCTCATCTGGAAGACACTTTGGCTGCCTAACCACGGTATTAGCAGAGATATAGGGCTGGTGCTTTGGTGAGACAGCGGCAGAGTGAAGGGCTCCAGTGAGGCCTGGCGAAGGAATTCCAAGCCTGCAAAGGGAAGGGAAGGCATTTCAAGGACCTTTTGCCTTTGACAGGAAAAGGTGAAAAGGGCAATGACCTCAATGGCAGAGAGGCTGGGCATGGCTATGACCTCCTCTGGGCCTGGCCTTTGAAGGATGAAAAGAGAAACCCATGATTGTTCCTGACCAGGGGACTTGAAGCGATCCCTCCAGCAGACACCGGAAAGCCTCTTGCCATTCAGTGTGATTTCTGAAATCGCCATTCTGTTTCCAGGTTAAGGCAAAAAGACAGGGTGTGGGGTTTTGAGCAGCTTTGTGAACTGTAGCTGGAGGTGTAGCTACCGGCGGTGCTTAGTTACCTCAGAACATAGCCCCTTCTTCATGGACATTCAGGTGACAGTTTAGGAGTGTCAGAAGACATGGAATTCCCTAACTGTTAGAGACCAAGGGTCATGGGATGCCTGAGCCCAGCATGGCAGAGGTGGTCCTTGTGAAGGTGGTTTTGTTCATGTTTCTTCTTCTTTCCCCAGAGCCTGCCAAGGCTGCCTCGGACCTGACTGCCTGGTTCAGCCTCTTTGCTGACCTCGACCCCTTATCAAATCCTGATGCTGTTGGGAAAACCGATAAAGAACATGAATTGCTCAATGCATGAGTCTGCAACCTTCAACAGGGAGCCCTCAGGCCACTCCGCAGCACCTGATCCAGGGCTTGCAGAAGTCTAACTTGCTCAGTATGCTGTTTTAATATTTCCGTGCCATTTTAATAAAATGAGAGGGTCAAGGCCCTGTTTCTATCGGTATAGTTCTTTACTCTTACTTGGTTTGTATGTTTCCTGCGTGCATTGAACAGTAGAGGACTACACAGGAGCAGTTAGCAGGCCACTGCTGGCTCTTGCAGACATCCCATCAGAAGTATTGCTGTGTCAGTACACCATGGTGAAATCCAAGTCTAACTTACACACCTAAATGTGGGCTTACACAATATGTCCTCAGGGGCACCAGAAACTAACCAAGTTTTGTGCTTGCTTGTGTCCCATCACCCTCAGAAGGGGCTTCAGGAAAAGCCCTTCGTCCTGCCATACCACCTTCCATTGAGCTCTGGGTGAAGCTCCATCCAGACAACCAAAGACACACGAAGGCTGCCACCACACTTGACTGTGGCCACATGCCACACTGGCAGAGGAGTTGGGTTTTTTTTCTCTGGTGTGGACCTTTCCAGGCCACATATTCGCACACCCTAATGTCTCCTTTCATCTTCATAGCTGTATTCAAAAGCATGTATTCCAGTAGCCTCTTATAGCATTCTTTTAATAGGAAAATGTAAACAGAAAACATCATTCTACACACAAACCCCAGTCATGGATTCCATGTGGAGACCCAGCTGTGCGAAGAGAGGCCCTGTGAATGGTGGGATAGAGGAGGCACGTGGGGCCCACAGGCAGTTCTGAAGCTATTGACTAGACCCCGTACATGCCCAGGTAAGGCAGTCGGGATACAGAGGCTGCACGGGACCTTTGTAGGGCCAGGGAACAACAGTAGCAACAGATTTACATGTGGGCACGGGAACAACTCGGATACTCTTATCAGTATCACAGACCCTACAGTTAGCACTTCCCCACCTATGTCATGGCTACGTGCCAGGTCAGGGTCCCATACCATGGCAATGCACGTAAGGTCCTGTGTGGGGAGTGGAACGAGTGATGGATGGTCCAGGGGAAAGTCTCTCTGTACTAGGCCAGGCCAGTAGCCTCTTCTGGCCTCCATTGACCATCTCAGAGAAAGCTTTCTGGGCCACCTTCAGAAACACAGGAGCACCTCATGGAAAGGGCTTGTCCACAGCTCTAAAAACTACTCTGAGGGCTGGAGACACAGACTGTTAGAGGTGCCTTCTTGGGTAAGAATGGTCATGGTCTGGGAGCCTGGCGGGCCTTAGCTCGGGTATCTTTCCTGACCTTGCTGCCCCGTGTAAGCAGTCAGAGGGTGTCGTTACTAGAATCTTCTCTAGCAGATTTCTCAGCTCCACGTCAATACACTTTGAAGTTGTCAAGTTGCAAAATCAAAACCCCTGCCTCACAATCCTCTAAACATAGGCATGCTTGCCATCTCCACAGTCCACCATCTCAGGGCCTGTTTGCTGTGTGGGACACCATGGCCACCCTACTCATTCCCCAAGAGCTTCCTCAGAGTCTGCCTCCACCACAAGAATGCCTCTAGGTACACCATCAATAAACCAAGGACTGAGCCTTACTGTCTCCCTGAATGTCTGGCTCCTTCCCTACCTCTCTCATCGAGCCATGCCAGGATGGTGCCCTACCTAGCCCAGTCAGGTCTTTAGGCGCATGCTGCTGCCATTCCATGCTGCCACCCTAGAGGTCAAGACCCTATTTTCAAAATCTGCCTCCGAGCGACCTGCACCCTAAAGTCACATTGGGAGCAATAGATTAATGATTGCCAGATTGGAGTTGCCCTACGTGGAATGAGGACTAAGGGTCCTACTTTCATCCTGGGTCACATTGGTTTGCAGCCTTAGAAAACCCCTGAGGTCCCAGTCGGGAGCTGAATCTGGAGGGCCTGTGTGGCTCCATCCAGGCAGTGAGAGGCCAAGGGAGGTGGAGTTCTTCTGTTTTGAATAGGTTACTTTAAACAGTCGGAGGCTGCATCTTAAAACCCATCAGTGAGTAGAGAGGACAGGGGATAATAGTAGCTGGATAAGCTTTGCTATGAGGAAAAGGAAAGGGTTGCCCATGGAGGCATTTTCTCCCTGAATTTTCTTTGTGAAAAGGAAAGAAAAGAAACAGACTCAGACTCCTTTCCCATCTGCAATCCACTTGGACAGCCTCTTGATCCCCTTTGAGAGGCATGTTTTGATCCTGCTCACACAAAGGCCCTCAACCACCTCTCCTGTTCAAGCAGAAGCAGCTGCTGCTTGGTTGCCTTGTCAGTGGCCTGGGCACTGCCTGGCCAAGGGGCTTCCTCTGGGACCCACCTCAGGGCCTCCCTAATTGTGACACTAACCCTGTCTCTGACATGAAGAAGACAAAGAGTCTTTACCCTGTCTCACTTCTCCATCTCCATCTCACCTCAGGCAGCCAGCCGGAGCCACAGTGAGATTGGTACATAAGGTGGGGAACCTCTTCCTCCAGCTTTCTTTGGATTTCCTCCTGTTGCTGATGGTTTCAGCATGACCCTCTCCCCCGCCCCCCCCCATGAACCGATAAAGAATACACACACTGGAAGGAGGGGCCAGGAATGATTCCATTCGTGCCAGCCTTCTTTTCCCAACTGACACCGGCACTGGATTTGCTTTAGAGAATCATTCCCCTCAAAATGTAATTTTAGAAATATCAACTTGATGTTGAGTTCTGGGTATGTGAGAAAAGCACCCGTCAGCCTCAGAATTAGAAACCACTGATTTAGAAAGAACCAGCATTTTTTTTTTTTCTGGAAGTTTTTGCCTGAGAAGATGTGTTCTGCTTGAAGCCAGCACCCCTGTGTATGAAGGAAAGGCAAACCCATTGTGCTTTTTTATAGCTGGTGTGGCACCAGGGCTAAGTACCCTGAAGGTACTTTGTGAGGCTGCCCACCTACCAGATGACACCTGCCAGCTCCCTCTTGCCCCCTCCTACAACCCCACCAGTCAGTTTGAGTTCCCCTTTTAGGAGATGCTGCACCAATACCCCAGTTCAAAGCCCGTCTCATGGTTAAATGCTAACATTGTTTGATTTTGCCAATATCAGAGCTGCACCTGGCTTTGTGATCAACTAGTGTCCCACACAAGGACATAGTTAAAACCCTGCTTCCTGCTTTCATTGGAGGCAACTTCCTGGCCCTCACTCTCAGTGCAGGGATGTAGGTAGGTCTCTTCAGCTTTGTTGGAACATACATTCCAGCTTGGAGGCAAATTCAAATGATTAACCATGGCTGCCAAGGATTCTGCATTGGGAAGGCTTCTAGTAAATGAACAATGTTTACGGTGGGCGTGGGACAACCAACACAGCCTCATACCTTGCCTTTCATGGAGTTTTTAAAGTTAACTTTCTTCTTATCAAAAGGAACTAGTATTTTGGAACCTTCAGGGATTAGAACAACAAAGTTCAGAGCCCAGTCATTACGAAAACCCATCCCAACTCAAGCTGACTTAAACATCAAACCTGTAAAACCACATTCAGGAGGTGGAAACAGGAGGACCATGAATTCAAGGTCAGTTTGAGACAAGCCTAGACTAAATGAGGTCCTGTCTCAAAAATAAATTAACATTTTAAATATACCACAGTAGGCATATTGCTTAGGTGACTATCAAGTCTATAAACTTCAATCATAATTGGATCTAAGAGTTCATATTTGCAACCTCTCTCTCCCTCCCCCTCTTCCTCCTTCCCTTCCCCCCACCCCTCTGATTCCTCCATTGTTTCAATCCATCAGGCATTTCTTAGCAGGAGATAAGATGGCCACCAGTATCTCTAGTCAAAGTTTCAGAATGTAACCTGTGCGGTGTCTACTCTTGATTCACTGGGATCAAAGGGTAGAAAATGGGCTGTTTGATAAGCTTCCCTGTTGTGGGAACTCATTCTGCCTATAGCCTTGGGGCACCATCCCTCGGGCATGGTCTTGTCTGCTATGTGGCAACTGATAACTGGAGGGGAAGGCTCTTTCATTCTCTTGCTCTTGCTAGAGCTTGACATGGTGAGAGACCAAGCAGCTGAGAGGCAGCACGATTGGTGCTCTTGACCCCTGGGCAGAATGACTAGACAAAGGCAGTGGGATCAATGGTGGTGTATGCTTTGCTCTGTATCTGTGAGTGTTTGTCTTTTCATTGCACCCATTAATAAATTGGCTATTATACTTTTGTGGGTTCTCACTTCACCTGGTATAATCGATATCTCCTGATATGTACCTTTTGTGGTCTAATTTTTTTTAAAATTTATTTATTAGTTCTAGTTAGGGAACAAGCTTGTTTCACATGTAAGTCCCTTCTCCCTCTCCCTCCCCTTCACCCCCATCCCTCCTCCCCCACCCCCACCTACCCTCCACCCCATCCACCCACCACTCCCCAGGCAGGGTAGGGCCCTCAACAGGGGCTCTGCAAAGTCCACCAAATCTTCCTGTGCTGGTCCTGGGCCCTTCCCCATGTGTCCAGGGCCAGAGTGTATCCCTTCACGTGGGATGGGCTCTCAAAGTCCCTTCTTGCACCAGGGAAAAATACTAATCTACCATCAGAGGCTCCCTGGAGTGCAGAGGCCTCCTTATTGACATCCATGTTCAGGGGTCTGGATCAATCTTGTACTGGCTCCCTGACAGCATCTGAGGTCGATGTGCTCTCCCTTGTTCAGGCCAGCTGTTCCTGTGGGTTTCTCCAACCTGGTACAGACCCCTTCGTTCTTCATTCCTCCCTCTCTTCAACTAAATTCCGATTTCAGCTCAGTGTATATCTGTGGATGTCTGTCTCTGCTTCCATCAGCCACTGGGATGAGGGCTCTAGGATGGCATAAAGAGAAGTCATCAATCTCATTTTAGGGGAAGGGCTTTTAGGTTATCCTCTCCACCATTGCCTGGATTGTCAGATCCTGTCATCCTTGTAGGTCTCTGGAGATCTCCCTGGTTCCAGATCTCTTCTCAGACTATAGTGGCTCCCTCTGATAATGGTATCTCTCATCCTACTCTCTCTCCTCTATTCTTCCCCCAACTCAATATTTCTGCCCCTCCATGTCCTCCCCTCTACTCTTCTCTTGTTCTTATTGTAGCAGCTCCTTCCCCCCTACCCTCATTTGTGGTCTAATTTTTTGCAGAACTACTTTATATCTTAAATAATTAATAGAATCTCCTCTCTGTATTTTTCTCAGGAGCAATTTATAGTACCTCAGAGAGTTCAACAGCTATTGTGTCCTGTTTTTGTGCAGCCTGGATGGTCAGTGACTGTTTTTTATATGACTTATAATATTCTTCCAAGAAACATGAGTTAGTTTATGGTCCATTTCTGAGACTGGAGGAATACTAACTGGCATACAAAAGTGTCTATCATATAATGATAAATTATAGATTGTAGAAACTGTACACAAATTATTTCCAACATTTTTAAGCAAAATATTAGCACAGGGTGGGGCTATTTAACATTCCCAGCATGATGACCTTCCATTGCTATCTCTTAACCAGCTGAGAGTTGTTATAAGTAGGCACTGTGAAGTCAAATTTTTCCCTATCTTTTTCTTGTAAAAGTATAATGAAGAAACAGTCTTTCAAGTCAATAACTATAATAGACCATTCTTTAGGTAACAGAGAAGGCAAAGGCATTTCAGGCTGTAGAGAACCCATTGGCTGAATTACTTAATGGCTCTCAGAATTCTCCATTTTCCAGATTTCTTTTTAGTAGCAAATACAGGAGAATTCCAGGGCTGGTAGATTCTTCAATATGTCCAGCATTTAGCTGCTCCTGAACAAGATTTTCTAAAGCCTGTAGTTTCTTTGATGTCAAAGGCCACTTCTAAACACAGACAGGTTTGTCAGTTAACCATTTTAAGGGTAGGACCATTAGTACTTCAGAGAGTTCAACAGCTATTGTGTCCTGTTTTTGTGCAGCCTGAATGGTCAGTGACTGTTTTTTATATGACTTATAATATTCTTCCAAGAAACATGAGTTGGTTTATGGTCCATTTCTGAGATTGGAGGAATACTAATCTGGGTATTTCATTGTTGCAACAGATCATGACCCCATAGATTTACAACTACCTTAGCCATATAGAGCCTCAGCCTCCATCTCTGTCCTTCTGGCCCTATGCATTCAACCAACCTCATGCTTTGTTTTACCTGAGATAGGGTTCCAATCCCTAGGAGGCCAGTTTGTATGCCATGAATCAGGAGTACTAATAGTTGCATGTGAACCTGTGTCTATTAATCCCTCAATTACAATGTTATTTATTTGTACTCTTTAAGTCCTTTGTCATTTATAGAAGTCTGGCAAAATATACATTTTATGGTTTCTCCTGGAATTTTTTTTATTCATCTCTAAAGCTATTATATCACCGGGGCAGTGTATTTTTTGTGTTTTGCTTTTTGCTTTTTAACAATAGGCACTGGATCCTCTAATTGTTCTGGGGAAGAGTTTCCTCCACAGTGACTGGGAATGACTGGACCATGTTCAACTTGGGGGTCTGAAAGAGGCTCCCCCAAGGCATTTTCTGATGGTAAATTATTGCCTTGTTTGGATCTTGTTGATCTGCATTCATTGGTCTAATGTCAGCCTTTCCTGCATCTTCTGCATAATCCAAAAGGTTGGGGTTTTCTATCTCTGTCATTCCTAGAAGGAACATTATTTCTAGGAATGTCTTGTCTACAATTCCTTTTCGTATGGCCTATGCTACCACAATTAAAACATTTAACATTTGATGTCTCTTTAGGCCTTTGGAAATTGCCTCTCTTATCCAGGCCTCATCACTATACTTAAGAGACTCAACATTGGCTGTGTGTGTAAGACCCATTTATCTATGGGTGCTGATCTGACCTTTAAAAGCCCAATTTTCTTTTTGCATTCTAAATTAGCATTTTCAAAAGCCAGAGATTCAATGAGTAATTGTCTAGCTTCTTGATCTGATACCCCTATATGTACAGCTTTAGTCAATCTTTGCAATATGTCACTGAAGAGTTCTTTTGAGCCCTGTATAACTTTAGTTATACAGTTATACTCAATTCTTTTTCCTGGTTATTGAATCCCTTCCCAAACATTCAAGGCTGCTGTGTAGCATAGGGACAAGATGTATTCATTGTATGAAGCCTGATTATTTACATCAACACTCCCCCCAGATAAATTGGGATGCTACTGCTAGAAGAAGACCTAATGGAGACTGAGCAGAGGAATGCATTAGAGATTTTTCTCTGGTTTCTTTACTGAAATGACTTCAAGGAGACACTGGTCTTCCCAGAGGAGAGTGAATGGCAACAGGGCAGTTAGAGACGCCAGCAGCCCCAATGACTTGTTGAGGCTCCTTTCCTTCAGTGCCTATAAGGTATTGTGGAAGGATCAGAAGCCCTCTGCATTTGACACACTTCTATCCAGATGAGGAAACTAGGGATCAAGGAGCCATCAATAAAATACTCAAAGTCAGTGGCATCCCGGAACTGGAACCTATATAGGTGGATCCCAAGGCAGGGCTGCTTTTACATCCAAGTGTTTCCTGGAGATGGCAAGCTATAGGAAAGAATGCAAAGACAGGCAAAGTTCCTGTAAGAGACAATACTTACCCCCATTACACATATTTCTTATTTTTTCTCTTCAGAAGCCAGTTATTAGGAAGGATTAGGAAAGTAGTTTAGGAAAATAAACAAGAGTTGATCTCTGAAGCCAGCACTAGGTACTAGCCCTCTCTGAGGAAAATAACAGTCGCCATCCACTGGAGTTACTACAAAGAATAAGGACCTCAGTTCTAGAACCCTTCTGTGGTGGCCTCAGCCCATACGGTGCAGGACTGTAAAAACAGGCCTCCCTGAGGCTCGCTCAGTTCTTGAAAGAGACTGTTCTTACACAATGACTTTCTAGTAGTCTCACCAAGCTCCATTTTCTTTCTACACTGCATATCAACTCATTTCTAAATATCAAAGGAATGGAGGTCAGATATGCCTGGAAAGTCTAATGAAAATCTCAAGATGTGGCTGCATTGGTAGCAGCTAGTGTAGCATGTGCAAAGCCTGGAGTTTGACTGGGAGTACCACATTGAGTGGGCTTGGTGGAACATGCCTACAATCCCAAATCGGGGTAGACAGAGACAGAGGATCAAGTTCAAGCTCATCCTCAGCTACATAGCAAGCTCAAAGCCAGCTGGTTACAGGAGACTTTTTCTTCCCCCTCTCCATCTGTGTGTGTGTGTGTGTGTATACATATATATATATAATATATGTATATATTATATATATATATATGGTTTTTAAAGAAAGTCTAATAATCAATTGTTTGCTGACTCCCCCATTCTCAGGATTCTCTGTCGAGGATAGGAGAAACAAAGGGGGTTCTCTGCTGGACCCAAAGGGATACAATAGTTGCCAATTTTGAAAGGTTCTTTTTAAAATTTTGTTTTTGCTTTTTAACAATGAATCACTCACTAACTAGAATACCAATTAAAATAATTAGGATGCAGAGCAGTTGGACCCCTCTAACATTGTTGATGGGAAGGCAAAATGGAACAGCTATTTGGGGAAACAGTTTGGCAATTTCACTGAAAGTTAAGCACATGTATGCTGTACAATCTGCCAATCCCACAACTAGGAATTTACCCTGGAGAGAGGGAGAGAAGTGTGTGTGTGTGTGTGTGTGTGTGTGTGTGTGTGTGTGTGTGTGTGTGTGTTTGTGTGTGTGTGTATGTATATGTGTGTGTGTGTGTATGTATGTATGTATGTATGTATGTATGTATGTATGTATGTGTGTGTATGTATCCACACAGAAGCCTCTATGTAAATGTATAGCAACTTTATTCATAATCTTCCCAAACTGGAAACAGCCCAGATGTCTTTCAGCTGCTGGAAGAGTAAAACGAAGAGTCTGTGACATAAGCATAAGGAGGTATTATTTTTTCAATCAATGCGAACAACAAGCTGCTGATATACACAACACGAGACTAACTCAACTGAAAGCATGTACCCCTGAGATGATGCTGTGCAAAGAAAGCTTTCCATCTCTGTGTTCCTCCCCAAAAGTTTACAACCCAGTTTAGACATAAGAACAACACCAACAAAGCCAGACTGAGGCACCAAAGCAAATCCCAGATCAGTATCCTTCAAAAGCATCCACATCATGAAGAAGGCCACCTTGGGTAGAAGTGGAGCAGAAAAATGACAGAAAAATGGGAGAACCAGTGATTCCCAAGCAAAGCTGACAATTTTAGCTAATAGTACCATGCTAGTGTAGGTTATTAAAAATTTTAACAACTGTCATACAGTTATGTGGGATGTAAATAAGAGGGAAGCCAGCCATGGGAATATGGAAACTTTGCATTATGCTACAACTTTTTGTAAATCTAAAATTATTCCACAGTAAATGTTGAGTTCCCAAAGGCCTAGTATCTGGAAAAGTCAGACCTATAGGGACAGACATCAGATCCATGTTTACCAAAAACTGAGAGAAAGGGTGGTGGGCTGCAAAAGGCACAGAAAATTTAGAGGGATGGAACTCTGCTGGGGTTCCGTTGGATGGTTATATGAATTTGTCAAAAATCCATTAAGGTATATACTGAAAAGGGTGAACTGTACCGAGTGTAAATTATGCCTTAATAAGTGTGATAAAAGGGAAGAGATTGCATTCTGGACTCTCGATACACCAGTCCTTATGAAGCAGGAGAGGCCCTGGGAAATCTGGACAGAAGGTTCAGCCTGCAATGCAGGGGACAGTGGCAGATGTGCTCCCTGCTGCTCATAGTCAGTCACACCCTCTGTGTGTCAGCGAGGACAGGACAAGCTGAACTTCAGCAAGCATGATCACACACAAAACTTGAGCTTTTCAGGCACTGCTGCCAGGGGGGGGCAAGCTGGGAGTCACAGTGTATGCTTCACCATGGACTATCACACACTCCCTGCCACTCCCCACCCTCATTCCCTAGAAATGACCACGAGGCCCAGCCCAACTTCAAGGGGCTGGGAAGCAGCCTCTGGCAGATGGATACTGTGTGAATGCTACACTCATCTTGAAAAGGGTCATGGTCTTCAAAGCTGGTTTTGAAAACATTGCAATAGTAAAGCACATCAGTTCTATGGCAAGAAGGAAGCATGCAAGTATTACTAAGAGGATTTTTTGTGCTGTTTTAGAATACAAATCAACAACAACATTGAGTGATGGACAGGTCTGTCTTCTTACAGAAGACTGGCAATTTTTTTTAAATGTACCATTATAGACCAAATATTTAAGATACCTTCCATCCTCAAATCCCACCTTTTAAGTACTCCTGGCTCCTGCCTATCTGGAAAGACACAGACCTTTGGTCAGTGACTTATGCTCTAAGCCCCAGGGCTACCTGGTCTCATCAGATGAGCTCAAGAAGCCTGGTGGAACAGCTGTTTGAACACCTGAAGATTTAGACCTTTTCAAATTCTTCCTCCTGTCATTCTGGGCTGGGGATCACACAAATCCACCCATTATTAAAGCAATAGCCTAGATGATCAGAAACAATACAGAGCCACTATAAAACGACAGGAGCCTCATGCAAGCGCAGGGCATAAGCTGGCAGAGTGCAGCTATGGGAAGGTAGGACACCTGAACTAGATAATACGACCCATAGCTGAAGACACCACACACCTGGATGACAAGACGTATACAAAATAGGCTAGAATTGAGCTTTCATAGTGCTAGAAGATGTTATTCCACCTGTTGAGAGTGAAAAGACATCAGCGGCCTTAGCAACGTGCTAAGCAAGATGTACCCACCAACCTGTGCTATAAATGGCACCAGAGTCATGGGGACAGCCAGCCACAATCTACAGTTGGACTCAAGGCCATCTCCCCAGGAGGAAATCCACAACTTATGGTATGCAAACCTAGTCAAAAACCTGGCCTAGAAATGTCCACAAACCCCAGAAAGGAACTTAACTATTGTTATCTAACTAAATTGATATAGTATCAAACTACCTTCTAAACATCTAAATGTATACCCATCGATAAATGCTACTCTGTACCTTACTCAGATAAACTTCCCTTTGCAGCGAATGGCGGTAGATATAAAGATTCATGGCTGCCAGTTTGCCCAGAATAAGTTGACAGTCCTAAATAAGACATTTCTACCATCTCCTCGAGGCTCGGGAGGCATCAGAGAAGAGGTGGCAGAAAGAGTGTAAAAGCCAGAAATGCTGTCTTCTGGGCATGCTATAGCCATTGCCAGCAGCAGCTGTGGATGTCTGCATTAGCTCTAGAAATCAACATTCGGTCGTGGGTATAAAAGGTATGTAGGGGGCCCTACCCCTCCCTGCTTAGCCACTGGCTACAAACAGATTGTGGGAGTCATTGTCATTAGTAGTTAACCTGTTGCTGAGTCCATGAGGCCTCAACAGATAATTTCAAACCCAGGCTCACACAGATGGCCCCAGTTAAGTGGGTCACAAAACAAACAAAAAGACATGAATGTGAGACAGAGATTTGCAAGGAAGGGGAGGGTAATGCAGGTGAGAGGATGGAGGTGGTGAGAGTCACCAGAATGCATTATCTACATGTGTGCAACTGTCAAAGAACAAATACAATTAATAAAAATAAAACGTAAAAAGCGGGTTGCCGAGTCACCTTAGGGACTGAGTGTCATTGAACCCCGTATGCTCATCCAAGCCTCTTTGATCAATTGCACCTCTTTGCACTCAACTCGGAAAATAGGATCTTTGCCCTTAATTCAAAATAAACACCTAGGTTTTGTCCTCTAACCACCCGCTGATAGGACATCACTGACCCGATGGCCCTGCTGTGTTCAACATACCCTAATGCTTGTTCTAGAGTTCTTAGACATTTAGCCATAGTTACTGAACACATTGTTCAGTCTTCTGGAGTGAATGGTTCACATCAATCAAATTTTGGAGTCCCCCATGCTCTGAATTAAACTGGCCTACCTGTGCCTGACACTCTTGGAGTAGAATATCCAAGCCCATCAGAATACCTTTTCCCTGTAGTAACAGGGTGAACAACTTCCTCATGACTTGCTCTTTGGTTACATGTGAAATATCCACACAGGCACATATGTTTGAGTACTTGGTCCTCAAATGGCAGCCCTATTTGGGGGGAGTGTAAATTGAGTTCTTGTGCCAGACAGGCTTTATTTGTACAAGCAAGATAGCGCCACAGAGGAGGTCGTGGAACATTTTGAGGTGGGAATCTCACTAGAGGAAGTGGGTCATTAGGAGAGGGCATCTAGCTCTACTTCCTGTTTCTTCTGTGCTTCCTGACTGTACATGCAATGTGAGCAGCCAGCCTCCTGCTCTTGCCACTATGCCTTCCCTTCCACAGTGGACCGTATCCTCCTGGAACCATCAGCCAAAAATAAACCCTCCCTTCATTGACGGGCTTTGATGGGGTATTTGGTTGCAGCAATTAGGCCAGTAAACCAATATACCCAGGTTGTTTGAAAGCTGACGAGAAGCGCTCAGGTGTGTGGAGGGCTCACAGATAAGCACTAGGGAAAACAGGAATGTTAAACACTCAGGGTTATCTCCTCAGTGGGGGGGATGAACACCTGTTTTCTACACAGACAGCTGGGAGAGAATGTAGTTAACAGCCTGGCGATCTGTGCTATCTGTAGAGCCAGGCCACACCCGAGTCCCACAGACTATTATGTTCATCCCAGACCCTTCCTCTCTGGACTTTTGTCTTGAGCATCCTTTCACAGTCAACAGAACCCATCATGAGGGGAGAAGTTACATGTCCATTGTAGCTTGGTGACCTCTACAATGACCTAGACCACACCAGATCCTCCCCTTGGCCCTTAATCTGTCGAACTCATTCTATGGAAGAGGTCACATATACTTTGCAAGAGTTTTCAGTGTAGCCATGGTTTTTATGTGTTATTGTGATAGTTGTCACCAGGAAACTCACTGTACTTAAATATGCCTAAGATAAACTTCCCTGTGTCAGACTCTATAAATTTGAACCAACATCTGCTAACTAAGTCATGTTGATCTGGATTTCCTTCTTTCCTCATGTGGATTGTTACTCTGCCAGCTGTGGCATTTGCAGGGGCCCTCACCCAGAACTCTGAAGCCAGAGGGGCCTTCGCTGGCTCACCCTCCACCAGCTGGTGAAGACACCAATCATTTTAGAAATTCCTCTTCCAGAGAAGTTGGATTGTGTATGAACACTCTGGCACGCCCTTCTCCAGCTACTGTAAAGGGAGCTGTTTTATTCATTTTTGTATTTAAGTGTCTCCTTATTGGTATATCTGCCCCTGAACTGTGGTGCTCCAAAAATGAGTTCTATATTCGTAGCATCCTTGCCAATCTCCCATCCCCAGTACAAACAAAAGTTCTCCAGATATCAGCACTTAAGCAATCAACACCCTTGCTCCCATTTGCCTCTGCAATTTGTCTTGCCTTCTGCCGGCTGAGTTATAAAGTCTGTTCTGGTCTGGAGATGTATGGACCTCCTAGCTTCATCAGTTGTTGCATTCTGAATCATATGTAAGGATTTGCAAAAGTGTACGTATGTGTATTTTTAGTAGAGAAAATGGACTAACATCTTTATAAATTCTCAAAGGAGTTGATGAACAGTGAAAGTCAGCCACAGATGAGTGCAGAAGATACCAGGGTACTTGGAACCCCCTGAACACTGATAGTCCTTAGCATCTGTGTGCAAATGGGGTGGAGACACCCCAGTAGCCCCCTTATCAGCAGGGAAGCCTTAGCCTTCTGCCCTTAAAGGCTGAGATAGCCAAACTTCCTCCATAGTCAAACTGAGGTGTATTTTTATCCTGCCAATAGGAGCTGCCATCCTATCTGAATTGTGACTTTGGCTCCTGTTTAAAAGGAGAGCAAATCCTCACCACACACTAGCCTAAGCTCTGGCTACCTGCGGTTTGCCACCCATCTGTTATCTGCCCTTGTAAGCAAGCAGCCCTAGATTCTCCAATTGTGAGCCTGCTATGAGAAGCCTAGGGCTGAACAAGCTTGTTTTTCTGACCTATAAACCTGGTCTATTGTTAAAGAAAAGGTACCTCAAAAGACAAGGGGTGAACCTGGGTTGAAGCCTCAATCATCCGAGGTTTCTGGCATTGCTTCCCATATCTAGGGAGCCACACACCCAGGATCACAGGTAAGATGATAGTGAAAGGCTTCTGAGTAGTCATGGCAGCTTGGGCAGTGGGGCATTTGACTGCCCCACCCTGTGAAACCAAGCAAAGGTGCAAAGGATATAGAGTAGATGTCCTCAGAGGAGGAAGTTCACTGCACATCTGCTGAGTTAATATCCATAGTGTGCTCTGTGTGTGTGTGTGTGTGTGTGAGCGCGCGTGAGCGTGTGTGTGTTTACTCCATTAACTCCTTCTGATATTACACAGCTGGTGGTGGAAAAAAAAGAAACTATTGTCCACATGGCCAGACATTATGCCCATTTCATATAATCTTTAGTATAGGATTTTTTGTATGCAAACTGTGGTCATTTGAATAATAATGGTCCCCATAACCTCATAGCTTTGAATGCTTGGTTACCATGGAGTGACACTATTTGAAAGGATTAGGTTAGTGGTTCTCAACCTTCACAATACTGCAACTCTTCAGTACAGTTCCTCATGACACGGTGACCCTCAACCATAAAATTACTTCCTTGCCACTTCATAACTGTAATTTGCTACTGTTATTAATCATAATGTAAATATCTAATATGCAGGATATCTGATATGTGACCCCTGTGAAAGGGTCATTTGAGAACTGTTGGATTAGGAGGTGTGGCCTTGTTAGCCTACGTATAATCTTGTTGGAAGATGTGTGTCACTGGGGGTGGGCTTTGGAGTTTCAAGGGCTCAAGTCAAGCCCAGAGTCTCTCTCTCCCTGATGCCTGTAGATCCGGATGGAGAACTCTCAGCACCATGTATTCTAGCACGCCACCATGCTTCCTGCCACGATGATAATGGACACAATCTCTGAAACTGTAAGCCAGCCCCAATTAAATGCTTTCTGTTACAAGAGTTGAGACAGTCTTGTAGCTGGCCTGCTTCACTCAGCATAACGTGCAAAGGCTCATCCAAATCACCTCATCAATTTTATCAACATCTCATTCTTTCCTCTGGCTGAGTAATGCCCAGCTGAATGCAGGTTACACATGTAATTTATGTGGCCATTTGGACTGTTTTGACTTAGGAAGTATTACGTGTAATGCATTTTTCTACAAGCTTTTATGCAGGTGTGCATTTTTTTCTTCAGTGTATTTGCAAAATTGATGAGTCAAATGATAACAGTCCCTGTTGCCTACCCCACTGCAGGCAGGCCAACGCTTTTACTTAGAACTGAGCAGAGTATTCCTGCCCATCTCACAGGTACCCACTGGGCATCTGTTGAACACAATCAAGCAGCTGCCATAAAGTGTACTACAAACAGGATCTTATTTCAAAGCAGTCAATCCATCTTCAGGCTTGGGGGAATGGTTTCTAGATGAGGCAGTTGAAGAAGCAAAATGAGAGGGCACTCCCTGACTACCCACTTAATAAGCCCATCTCACCAGAGGAGAAGACATGTTAGCACAAGCCACACACCGGGAAATGCTCTACTTTAGCCCTATGCTCAGGTTGTATCCCAAGCTGGCCTCAAATTCACGGTGATCCTACTACTTTAGCCTCAAAAAGCACTGGACACGTAGGCATGTGCCCACTCTCAAGACACTTTGATCTGGACACCTGCTGCTCATTTTCATTAAAAGTAATCCATCGCTGCTACTGTCTGTTTCTTCCTCTCCCTCCTTTCATATTTAGAAATTTCCAAGTTTTGTTCTCTAAATAACAGGAATAATAGGTAATAATAGTCAAAACTTTCAACAACAGAAGAGCAAACGTTAAAGAAGTATCCACTTACACATATCCATCATTGTCTCTTTCTCAATGTCTTCATGTCTTTTTGTCCACAGGTGTATTTTCATAAGAAAAAGTGGTCACATGGGTTTGCGCCCTTACTGAATCAAGTCATATACTGCTGTTCAAAATGAGTGTGCCCACCTATTTTTCTACAGAAAATAAGGGTGTCTCCATTAGTCACCTGACACGATGACAAAATGCCTGAGATAAGCATCTTACAAGGAAGAAAGGTTTACTTGGGATTGCATTTTCACAAGTTTGGGAACAAGGCCTCTTGCTTGACCTGTCACTTTGGACCTGTGTCGACATAATACTTCTTGCTGGTTGGACACAGAAAACCTGTCCATTTTGTGGTAGCCTGGAAGCAAAAACAGAAACAGAGATGGGTAGGGAATTTGATGTCCCCTTTAAGAACAGGGTCGCAATGGTTTACTCTCTCCTATTAGAGTATCCTAATGGTTCTACTGTTTCCCAGTGTCGCCACAGGCCAGAGATGGATCCTTCAACACGCATTGAAAATATACACCACACTGAACTTTGCCAACCTTTCGTTCTTTGCCAACCAAAAGGCAACAGGTTGCTTTAATTTACATCACTTTGATTACTGGTGTGGGTAGCATTTACTTTCACACTAGTCATTTTCTTCATTTTTCACCTTGCCCTTATGTGTATCTATCTACCCTCTGCCCAAACCCAGACAGATGGGTGATAAGCAGTGGGGTAGGCAGAGGTAGGATGACTGTCAGTCATCCTGCAAAAGGTCGATTGCTTCTGTCTTTCACTAATTGTTTCAAAAGGAATACGTGCTTGTCGTAAGAAAAAAAAATCAAATACTTCCAAAGCATATGAACATTGGAAGTACACCTAACACTCTGCCACCTGCCAGTGTGAGTCACCCACAGTAATCATTAATGAATGTCTCTGCCTGCCTCCCTTTTATCCTCCCATAGGACCGGCTATGGGTTCCAGGGAGCAATTAGGAGATAAGGTTAGGGATCTGAACAGGAATAGCTTCTTCCTACAAAGCTTCCCGGTCTTGCTCCAGGGTGGTGGCTGGGAAGGAAGCAGGAGAGACCACACCAGTTGTTTGTCTGTAATCAGAGGAGCAGGTGAAGGGAAGTCAGCTAAGATTACCCGCCTGCCTTGACTCCAGTCCATATGAAAAATGACAGGCTACTCATTGCAGCAACTGAGTGGTGTCCTTTGTTAACGCCTGTCCCTTGAGTGCAATTCTTTTCCTTTACAGAGTGGAATAGAAAACCTAAGAGGAGGCTTGGCTTTCCAGCATGATCCCTTCTCCCTGTTGGCAGGTCTTTCTGGAACCCTGCATCCACCTTTTACCCATCTTGCTTCCAGACAGTGGTTTGAAATAACATCCATCACCGGCAGGGCCATAACCAAACCTCGCTAAAGGAATGCCATCGAAGTCATGCTTCAATCAGATGCCAAGACTTGAGTAGAGCTTATAGCGTGAAAGGGAACCTAGTCTTGTTATCACAAAATCTTTTAGAGGAAAAATGGTCTAATTGTTTAAAGTCTTAGTGCTAAGAAACTGGCTATTGTGAATGAGAGAAATCCTCACCAAACTGATCTGGAACCTTTGAAAAAAAGCATATATTTCTCTTTTGTCTTTGAGAGATGCAAATGCCTGTGGAATGGGATAGCCCACTTCAGAGTCAATGGGTGGCCAGTCTCTTGGCAACCAAGGAAACAAAAGACAAGACACCACAAGATGTTCAAGCTGGGTATAGTAGTGCATAATGTAGCTCCAGCACTTCAGGTTGAGGCTGTAGAATCATGAGTTCTGGGCCAACCTGGACTACATAGCACGATTCTGTCTCAAAAACAAATAGACAACAACAACAACAATGAAGAGTTCAAGGTTAGAAAAATCTTTTTCTGACTTTTATCTTCTTCTCTCCTTCCTTCTCACCACTTTTTAAACCTGATCAACTACTCATCTCTTCTAGCATCATTTCCCAAGGAGACCCCTGCTTTGAGTTGAGGTCCTTGTACTTCATTGTGTTTCTTACCTGGTCTACTGTTAGGTTAACTTTAGACACACACAGTAGAGGCTTAAAATCACGTGATTTTCAAGTAATAAAGCTTTCTATGAGAATGCTTTGTGATGGTCAATCTTCCTTGTTAACTTGACTGGATTTAAAATTCTCTAGGAGATACATACATCCCTGGGCATGGCTGTAAGGGTGTTTCCAGAGGAGCTGGGCAGCACCATCCAGTTGGGGGCTCAGACTGAAAAAAGAAGCTGTGAGCGAGTTCCACCTCATGTGTTTCCATTGCCATGGACACCTTCTTCACCATCACACATTTGAGCTCAAGTAATTCCAACACACACACACACACACACACACACACACACACACACACACTCACAGACACACATACACACACTCGAGGAAAGGATAACAGGCTTAAAGACAAAGACACAGTGGGAGGGGTGAAATCAGCTATATTTGTAGAGAAGTTAGTGTCATTAAAGAGAAGCATCCTACTCTGCACAGTGGCAGCAGGAGCAAAAGTACCTGGCGGGAAAGACACCAGCTACTGTGTGCCTTGGATTTATTTGAAAAGAGTTTGACTTGAGAATACCATTGCAGGCCTCCACTGTCAGAAGAATAACCAGTCATAACCCAGCTACACACAGTAAGGAACACAGAGGCTAATAAGGCTGTGGTAAAAGAGATAAAGACTCTGACACAAGTGGGGAACAGAAGTTGGCAGTGTTGTCTACCTGGGGCTTGTTCTCAAGTCATACAAAATACAAAATTTCCAGAGGCTTGAGCAGAGGTCCCAGAAAGTCACCGGAGTCAGGCAATGCGGTGCAGGTTAGATTCCCTGAAAGGATGCTCTGAGAATCCATTACATGAAGTTTTGAAGATAAAGCTTAACCTGTAATGGAAACCCCGGTATGTTGGAGATTCCGGGATGTCCACCAAGGAAAGCTAAAGCCACGGATTGAAGTGGGCCACAGAGAGTAGAACTGGAGAGGGAAGGCTACCCAAATCCACTGGAGCTCAGAATGCCTTCAGAAACCCAGATGCTGGACATGCAGCTGTGGAATATGGTGTTTGCCTTGCTGGACTTCAGTCTTGGTTTGGTCATACCTTTGCTGGCTGTGCCTGCAGTCTGCCATTTTAGAAGAGGAATGTTTACTCTGTGTCATTTATTTTCTTATATTTATTTTTTATTTTTATTAAATTTAATTTTACATTCCAACCACAGTTCTTTCTCCCACACCTCCTCCCAACCCCCACCACCCAATCTCCCCTCCCCCCCCCTCTTCCTACTCCCTCCCTCCTCACCCCCAGTCCACTCCTCCTCACCAGTAAGGGCTCCCATGAGGAGTCAACATAGTCTTCTCTGTGCCCTTTTTTTTTTTTTTTTTTTTTTTTACATGCTTTGATTGTACAGGGGGGATCTGGGTTTAAAGAGATTTCATGTCAAATTTGACTTTAGGCTTTCAATGTTGGAAATGTTAGAACATTCGGAGATAAATTCTTACTGTACTATGAGGCAACCATCAAAGCCTTCTGAGGGGCCAGGGATGGACTACTATGTGACAAAGTGATACTTACGGTGTCCAGTTGACAAGGGGTGGATGACTTGTGATAGTTAACCCTGTCAACTTGACTAGATTGAGAATTAACTGTAAGGTATGCCTCTAGACCTGTCTGTGAGGATGTTTCCAGAGGTTAACTGGGAAGGGAAGACACACACTATGAACAAAAGGCAGGCATTGGTGGCACACACCTTTAATTCCAGAACTAGGGAGGCAGAGGCAGGCAGATCTCTGTGAGTTGGAGGCCAGCCTGGTCTATAGAGCGAGTCCCAGGACAGCCTCCAAAGCTACACAGAGAAACCCTGTCTCAAAAAAACAAAACAAAAGAAAAACCATCTTATGAACTGGGGTCCCAGGCTGATTCAAAATGGACAAAAAAAGAGAAAGGCAGCAGAGAGCTGACATTCTCTCTTCTCTGCCTCCTGGCTGAGCTGTGAGGAGTCCCAGCCACACACTTGTGTGGCCATGACTTGCCCACCTTGATGAGCTGCATTCCTCTGAACTGTGAGCCCAACTTCATCATAGGCAGCACCTATTAAGCTGTCCTTTTGGCCAGAGAGAGAGGGAAAGTAAAGAATGCAGGGCACTTTCAAGTGTCCATTCTAAAAAAGTAAGCCTTGTTCTCTGGATCCGGATATTACTATATGCAGCAAGATAGGGCAATGCTGGGTACAGGTATGTACAGGGGCAGCAACTGTTTCTTAAGTCTACATAACCTATTACCAGGAAGCCTAGCATCTTAAAACAATAAGCACGTACAACTTTACACACAGTCTGAAGGCCAGGCACCCAAGAACAGTTTAGCTCAGAGTTCTGCCCCAAGGTCTTGGATGAGAATGCAATCATCTCTAGCCTTATCTGGCAGAGTAGATGTTTCTGTATACTGGGGGCTGAGACCTCCATTGATCGCCACTAGGTCTCTCATGGAGTTCACAGGCGTCCTCACGGGATCATCACCCCCTCCTCATTTCAAAGGATCCAAGAAAGCTGCACACCTAGGACACTAATCTTTTTATAACTGAACTTCAGAATTAACATCTTACCACATCTGCCACATTCCGCTCAGAAGCAGCCAAGTCTTAGTCCGGCCCACGCTGAAAGGGAATATTAAATGCTATCCTTTAAGGAGAAGAGTTCCAAAGAACATTTTAAAGTTTTCTTCATAAATGATATTACAAAGGATACAGATGGGGAGATGTACAAGGTGAGATGTGGAGGAAGAACCCATGTGCCTCTCCACAAACTTCAGCTGCTCAGCCATTTGGCACCTTCAAATCCCATCCTTTGAGACTTCATCCTATAGACACAACTTTGGTCTGAGAGGGAAACGGAGTTAGGCCTATTGAGGATCTAAGTTTTAGGTTCTTTTTTTTTGTCTCTCATGCTTTCTTCCAGGTCATGCGAGTGGACTCTTCTGTAATGTGGAAGGTTTTATGACTTGCTATAGGGAAAATGTAATGAGGAGAATGCCTGTGGTCAGTACCTCCACTTTGTATGACCCACTTCGAGTAGAAACTCTAGTTTCTATGGCGTGCCTAGCGAGGGAGGTATAAGCCAGGAACAAGACCCCAACCACACAGCTCACAGGCTACTCCCTGGGTTTTGAACAGACCCCTCACTCCAGGATGAATACAACTCGGAAGTTTTTCACACATTGCTAGCATTGAATCTCATTTGATAGAAGTAGTCTAGTCTGTCAACACCTTGAAAAATGTTCCAGGGAGAAGTCACTCAGGGCCACAGACCTTTCCTGTTAGATGCTGTCGGGCTCCAAAAGCTTGAATGATCTCAGCAAGCAAGTAGCATTCCCCAGTCTTGAGCATCTGCTAGAACAGAGCTAACAGAACACCATTCCTTGCTCTGAGCTGCTCGTTCTAACACTGACTTACACTTAACTCACAACCCACTTATTTACTTATTTTTCATCCCCATGGGATCTTTCTTCTTTCTGCCATTAATATGCAAATGTTTTTACACTTGGAAAACACATCAGGTACCACCACAGTGCTAATCTTGACCAGTCTAACAAATGACTTCTTGTCATTCTATTCTATTCATTCAGATAGACATACAAGTTTTTAGAATTAAATTATCTTTATGTGCATGGGTTTTTGTCTGCATATATGTTTGTGCATCATGTGCATGCCTGGTGCTCACTGAGGCCAGGAGAGGGCATCGGATCCCCTGGAACTAGATGGCTGTGTTGTGCCATTTGCTGGGAAACCAAATCCAGGTCCTCTAGAAGAGCAAGCATCCAATGCTCTTAACCACAGAGCCATCTCTCCAGCCCACAGACAGATATAAGGCTTAAAAACACACAGCTTTTGCTGAAAATCCATTCCTACTTAAAGATCTTGCTTATGAAGTTCTTGATCCTATTGCCTCTGTAATTGGTAGGGAAGAAATGGATTTTCAGACAATTTGGGGACATTTAAAAAGTATTAGAATCATACCATCATCCTTTTCCAATTTTTCCACAGACCCACAAGAAAGCAGGAAAATCTAGAGAAGATCCTCCATTGATCCACCAATGTCAAATGTGAGCATGATTCAGAAGGAATTGGAGCCATTCTTTCAGCCCTTTACCTATTTTAAATACCTTGTCTTCCACTTCTTTATGAAACTGTTCCTCTAAAAAAGATCTCTCTTTGCCCAATGTTGGATATTAGGAGCTGAATGGAGTGTTCTTTGTTCTGAGAAATGATAGTTGGCTGCCTAAACCTTGACAGCACCTTCTGTTCATGTAAGTATTTGCAAAATTTTGCTGGCTAAGAAGTCAGCTCCAGAATTGGTTCTCTCTTCCTTTGTGTCACCACCACTAGCCCCAGGTTATCAGCTTTACTCATACTTGCCAGCCATAATCAGGTAAATTGCTCCTGTCCACTTTCATTTACAAAAATAGGCTGCAGGCTAGAGTTGGCCCATAGTAGAGCTGGCCAGTCATCAGCATCTCTCTCTTGTTGGTAGACAGAATGGTTTTTGAAGGTATTTTGTATCTCAAAAAAAGTATAAGAAAAGCATGTCAAGGAAGGAGACACACATGCAAGCACTTAGATAACAATCCATCTCCATACTGCTACAGCCTTTCTCCATGTCCACTTAGCTAATGAACCCAGGTGACCTCTTTAAGAGAGTTCATGGGGATCATGTGCTTGTCAATTTTAAGCACTTTCTAAAGGATGGAGTTTTTGATGATCATGATACCCTACTTAAAGACACTCCTTGGGTTATAGGGCTGTGCCCCAGGGGCATCTCTTCAATCATCTAGGCTTCCACCGTGTTTCTATCTGGCCACATGGCCAGGTCATTGACCAGTGCTGCTCAATCAGTAAAAACCCCAATATATATGCCTTTATCTCCTCTTACTCCTTAGTATATAATTCAGTCCACCAGGCTAATTAGTTACTAGTCTTTTAACCGAGTGGCATCCTTCCAAATAGCATGTTGTCTGTTTACCTAGCAACTGTCATCCACATACCAAGTAGCTCACAGTCAGCCAGAACTGTCCGAGCCCTCTCTCCAAGTGTCAACTGAATCCAGACATTCTAGTTGTAAAAGACCACTCCCCCTTCCTAACTCTTCTCTTTGTTCCCTGGGGTTGGGGAATTGGCATGGTTTTGAATAGACCACCTACATTCTTTAGCATTGAAAACAACTCCACGTATGACATAAGTGACTTCTATTGGCTTTCCAGGCTGCTTGTTCATTTACAGGCTAGCAATTTTGATTTTGTAAATTACCAAATAAATATGAGTCCCTCTTAGGGCTTATTCTTTGTGCTGCAACTACTTAACCTTATCTTGTACCACAGGATAACCATAGGCAACATACAAATGAGTATAACTGCATGAGTAAATTTTTATTTACAAAAATAGGCTGCAGGCTGGCTCTGGCCCACAGGCAGAAGTACTTTGTTGATGCCTGGCCTGGATCTATTGATTCACTGGAAGGTCTGGCATCCTTAGTGCTCTGTCTCATTAGCAGAATCTTATTTCAAAGAGACCCACCTAGATGGCATGGTTGTCTGCCTACTGCCATTACATCATCACCTTGGAATTTAGTATTGAGAAAAAGAAATCAAATCTGAGATGTACATGGACAAAACATCAGGATACACAGGAGTGGAAATTTCCCCTTGCCTTGAGAAGCAGGGAAAATAGGGAGTATAAGGGAGAACAGCTGACTTGACATAAGGGCAAGATGGTACTTTTATTATATTTAATCACTGAAATTGAGATAAGCTAGAAGTCTGACAACATGCACAAGGCTGAATGAAGGTATAAATTAAGGAGTTCTTTTTCCAAATGAGCCTGCAGGTTCACATGCCCAATGAACCAAGAGTGGAGTGTATGGGTGGATACAAGAGCTCTGAGTATTAGGAGATAGAGAGGTAGGTGTAGAAGCCATCCACAGAGCAGTGGGAGTACACAGAGAAAATGAACTTCAAACTAGGTGGCACCTTTACTGTGCGATGGGAGGTGACAGGAGGGCTAACTACTTTACAGTACTCATAAACACAGCTGTTTGGGGTAGATAGGGTTGGGATACCTACATTCCTAGGCTCAATTTCTCTCCCTTGCTTCTAAAGTTTGGTTTATTTCTTACAACTACTTGTATTAAGTTTATTATATGATTAAGTTAAGCCTGAAAGTGAAAATGTCACTTTTCTCCATGTTCAGTTGCAATTAAATTTCAAAATCTCTCAGAACAATTTCGTGCATGGATTATATATACCCTTAGTAGATGGCTAATGGATAAATCTCATCCTTGAAAACTTTTGTTTTTCTTAAGCAAAATGTCGATAATCATGTTTAATTTAAATGCCACATTTTATCTAATTATGTTTCAGAAATAAACAATCCTCTTGGAAAATTATTCTTCACAAAGCACTCCCAAAGTGCTTTGCTATTGCATAATTGCATATTCCTTAATACACATTTATCCTTTTTTGTTCTGCAAAGCTTTTCTCCTTTTTATTCTGAACCCAGTAAGAGCAAAAGAAACTACTATTATGGTTTTGTAGGGAATATGCAACTTCCTTTGAGGTGATTTCATTGAATTTAAACCACTCTCTATAAATTGCCAGGCATAGGAGTGAAACAGAACAATGTTTTCTCTATCTGAAATGCTCACAGCTGGAAGTAACACAAAGCTTTGGACTCTAAGACATCCAACTTATTACCTTGGATGGAAAGTGTGCAAATTAAATGTCAAGAAGAAACCAAACTGGAGAAATCTGATCCAGTTAGACGTCTCACAGCTCTTGATCTACAGGGTCAGGGATGCACTGAGCACCAATGTTGCCATTACCCAGGGCAGAATTCACCTCCACAGGGTAATGTGACAACAATGAGTCTTTTTAAAAATACATGCAAACTATTCCAGTTTTACTAATAACTTTATTTAAATAAGACACAGGAACTTCTATACTGAAAAAAATACAAAACAGAAGCCACACATTTCTTGTGTAAAGCCATATTATATAACTTGAATACTGTTCAGCGCAGTGGCTAAAATTAAACAACTATATACAAAATTTAAACAGTTTCTCACAAGTTTCTACAGCTGGATGTAGGATACATTTGAGCTCAACAACTTCTGGGAAATTTACATGGCAAAGCATAAGCTTCAACACATTTGGTTCAAAACTTTAATATATGCTAAAACACAAATGTACAACACAATATTTAGTTTCTCATGAGAAAATAAAAGCACATCACTATAAATATCGTACATAGATTTCATCACCAAAAAGCATATTCAGTCCATCTTTCTGAAATTGATAATGATACTATTGCATCTTTAGACAAAAGCAGAGCATATGATCAACACATCATGTAATGCTAAACCAGATATCAGAAGTTAAATGGAGCTCATATTTATCTTACTGAACTAATTTTCTCCCTTTAACCATAATCTACAAAATATAGTATTTTCATCAAGGCCTGAGATTATTAGGGTTAAAGGTGTCTGCTGCTGAAGATTGTTTTAAAAGGTTCCCCTGTGAAAATGGCAAAAGTAAACTGAGTCCTTTTCTCCATGACAGTCTCCTATAATATAACACTGACTAAAGGAGCCAGAATGCACCTTTAGGAGAGGATATTACTGCAAACTTTGGTGGAAAGGAGAGAATTGGGGTGACAAAAAACCACACAGGATACACACATACACATACGCACAGCATTTCGTAAAAATTAATCTGGTGTCTCTATCAGCTCATCCTTCTCCAAACTCCTTAGAAGAGTCAAACAAAGACTCAGGGATGATCTAAGGAGACCGAACATTCCTTTAACTGTAGGCAAAACAAAATAACAAAATGTGCCATACATATTAGGTGGAGATGAGAGAACTCTAGGCTCTAACTGAACTGAAAGCAAAGGAATACAGATACAAAAGCTTCCCTTCACTTTTGCATAAGCCATGTGCTGCAGACAACAATGTCAGAAAGTCAGGCTCTAAAAGTGAACAGAGTCAGGGATCTATCTCTAGGGCTCTCTTCACACTTGGTCGAGAATGTCTGTCAAGTCTGCAAGTTCAAGGCTATTTACTTAGGGTTATGCTCCACTCCACACATTCTAAGTCTTAACAAAATTATTCATGATAGTGTTATCTGAGGCTTAAATGAGACAGCCTGAAGCTATTGCTCTTGTAAATTAACAAGAAATCTGCTTGTTTTTTGCTGCATTGGTTCTGAACATACACACCCTCTCTCCACGAATGCAACTCATTTACCAAATGCTTGAGGAAAACAGTAACCAAATGTCTCACTTTTAAACCAGCAAATTAGAATTTCCTAAAGTGAAGCTAAACATAAATATGTCTTTAGATAAAAATAGTAGCAATTATGACCTTGATGGCCATGATAAACAAAAATCCGTAATTATTTATTCCTGCAAAACTTCACTTGCTTTAAAATCAAACCTAGCCATTCGTTCATTTAAATTTCATCACACAATATGGAATGTTTATGTACAGTCTACTACTGAAGCTTTATTTGCAACATTGTAACAGTCATTAACTGAGCAACACCTAACTTTTTTTTAAAAAAGCCACATTTAAACATGTTGAAACAGTGAATGCAACAGTTGTTCTATTGGTAACCACATGACAAAAAAAAACCATGTCACACACCACAGATTTGCTGGTTCTCCTCACGTTCCCCATGTCTAGGATTACCATCACCTAGGGCTGAATGCACTTCTTTTTCTAATGTGGAATGGAATGAAGAAAGGGAAATGCATGAAATAAGAAAGGCAAAAGAGTGATGTTCCCTCTTTAGCTTTGTAGCTGTGAAATATTTAATATCCCAATATGACATACATTCCAAGTTACCTGAGTTTAGACTTCAACTGAAGTACCTGAAGCTAGGCCATAGGGTGGGCACTGTGCAACTGTTGTGGCCATTTTTTTTTTTTTTGCATTGTATGTATTATAGAAGTTAGAAACAAACACCTGGATCAATTGTAAACATAATCCTGAAGTACAGTATTTTCCATAGGACAAAACACAGCAAGACATTTTCTATTTAGACAGGCAACTTTTTGAAATAGAGCTTATTCATACTGAAAATTTTGGAACAAAACACAGGACACAGTACTAATCTGTCAGACATACTATGAAATGCATAGTCTCCACTTAAATGCTGAATGACACACACATTTTGCAAGCATTACTGCTTTCCACAAAAACTGCTGAATAGGAGGAGTCGGTCCCTGCCAAGATCAGTGTTAAGAGCTATTTTATGATGCTAAGTATTTTGTTGGTGGTGGTGTTCAGAAGAAAGTTTGTCACTCCATGCAGATAGATGTCTGAGATCTCATTGGAAATCCATGGAACACGGGTGGAGGCCAGCTCCCCCTCTGCTTTAGATCATCACATAGTTCTGAGTGGAGATGTGTTCCTCTGCCTGCAGATCCTGTAGGAGCTGCTGCTGCTGCTGCTGCTGCTGCTGAGATGGCTGCTGGACAGAGGTCTCCAGGGAGCCTGCTGTGCTGGTGTCATCAGAAAGAGACGTGAAGGAAACCCGGGAAGAGAGCTGCTCTACGGTTAGTGTTGCCAGAGTTGAGCTCTGGCCAGAGTTAGGAGAGTTCTTGAGCATCAGGTCAGAGGCAGGTAGGAGAGGGCCTAGAAGTTTTACAGGACAGAAAGCTGATCCAGTTGGGATGAAATTAACCTTGTTTTTGTCAGGACATGAAAAGAGAGGGGCCGAGATAGGCTGACGAGACCTAAAATCATAAAACAAAATCAGTTTGGGGAGCACTATGAAGTTAATTACTTTGTGGACAAACTGGTGTTCCATAGAATATGAATGACAGGGATGGGCTATGCGCACACAGAGGGGAAACATCTTCCATAGCGCAGGTCAGCTGGAAACTAGCCATATACTAGCCATATACTGGGCATTGAAATAACATTTAAAGAAAAAAAACAATTTACAAAAATTTTTAGAGATCTTTAGTTTGCTTCCAATCATTGAGGAATATGAAAGAAATGCTACACTGTTCTTGAATATTATACACAAATAAGATAAACTTCATTTTAAGAAGTATAAAGAGGGATGCTATCTATCATTTATTTGATAATAACAAATTTATTCAACATTTTCTGGATCTTTAGATATTTCTATCAGTACATAGGAAGAAAAGTTTTCTGGGCCTCTCAACCAAAAAGAATAGAGTCCATACCCCCAGCCCCATTCTCCAAACTAAGCCAACAACTCCTGCACAGTCTCTGTTTCCTTCTAGGCTGCAAGAAGAGAAGTCTGCATTTGGTACCCACTGGAACAGAGGAATGAATTACACCAAGAGCCGCACACTCATCTTCTGAGTGATGCTAGAAGCCCAAGATTTACAGCAGGTAAATCTGCGGGACAGATTTATAGAACCTCTTTCTTCTAATTTAATTTCGAATGTGTCCATATTGAATATTTACAATAAAAGGACAGAAAACATGAATTCATGAGTACACATGCTAGATATATCTATAGAGGAATAGACCATTTTCCCTTTGATTTGAAGAATTGAAAACCATCTGTAACCTACTTGTGCATGGACACTAACTTTGCTCCTAAATGTACTTCTGTCAGCCAGCTAAACCAACAGTTTTTAAAGAAAATTTCTTAAAATTTTAAAGATTAAAATTTTCTTCTCAAAAAATAAAATGAAAAGAGAGGAAAAAGTAAGCGAGAATGGAAAGGGAAAGCAAGGAGAAGAAGGAAGGAGGGAGGAGAGAGAGAAGAGAGGAAGGAAGGAAGGAAGGAAGGAAGGAAGGAAGGAAGGAAGGAAGGAAGGAAGGAAGGGGGGGAAGGAATGGAGCAGTACAGAAGCGGAGAAAAAGTGAAGACATTTTCAGCAGCAAGGGCAAGTTTCTATGTTTTCCTGTTCTGGCTTATAGATGTCTAGCAATCCTCACCACAGGGTCTTCTGTCTATTCAATTCTTTTTTCTTAATTTGCTTTTGAGACAAACATCAGCTGGATAGAGTAGTTGATTCATCTGTAATCAACATCTCAGTGAAAAGCTTCAGATCCCAGCTGATAGAAAAGACATTACTTACGCCATTTCCTCAAAGACCTTCACCCGCTCACATCCCTCTGGGGGCTCCCGTTTGAACATGTAGCTGTTGTTTGGTTTGGGAGATGAAGCATACTTGGGTAACGGTGAGCTACTCCCACTGTCTGTAAATTTAAAGCAGTTAAATTAACTAGGAGTTGAAAGCGCTTTTAAATTAAACTTGATTTCTGAACAGCTCGATTTTATTCACTATAAAAAAAAGCCAGCCTTTTGTCACTGCAAGGTAATTTCTAACAGCCTTGTATATTACATTTAAAAAAAAAATAGAAACTTACATACAACAGTAATCTGCCATAACAAAGAATATAAAAGGATATTTTAGCTCCAAAAACTTCATTGAGACCATCATAACTGTAATCTGAAAAGATTGTAAATGAATGCAGTTATATGAAATAATCATATAGAAGAATTACAAGATTTATAATGGAGGTGTTTCCTTATGATTTCTTATTGTCTAACTAACTTAATTGAATATTTTTGTATGTGAGCAATTTTTATTACAAAAGTTCGTAACAGAAATGATAGTTTTACAAGCCCAGGAATAATAAGCATGCAGGGAAAAACAAGTTTGCAACCTGTCTTCCATCTTCCCATAATAATTTTTAAAAAGATGATTTGTTCATAATTTTGCCTTTAAAGTCTATAAAAGTTCTGTTTCAGCACAGCTTGCATTTTAGCCACTAATGTCATGAAAAATCCAAAAATGTCTCTACCAAACATGTTTTCCTCCTATTTTTAGCCCAAAACAAAATGGTCTATTCATGAAAGGCTATAAAACCTATGTACAACTTCTTTTTCATATCTGGCAAAAGTGCTTGGAAATCCAAGTCCACTAAGATGTGTCATTATCTTTGTAAGATGCCAAGTTGTAATTCGGTAGCAGACCTGTATAATATAATAGTTCTATTTACCTAAGTTCTGACTTAATGCAAACCAATGCTCACTGCTAAAATATTAAGTACATGATAAATTTGGATATATTATTTTCACCTATTTTGAAAAATTGTATTAACAACAAATTACATGACTTGCTTTAGTTTAGGATACAGAAAACAGTCCAGCATTGAGAAACAGAGTAACATGGACACTTATCACCAAAAAGGTACACAATACATGCTTGGAAATATGCACACTAAGACTTTATTTTGTGAATATTTCAAATGTTAGTCTTAGGAATGCAAACCTATGCTTATATATTTCCCTGGTTGGGAAATCACTTAGAAATAGCAAGACCATACACTACTAGAAAAATTACAAAGCACACAGTTATCACTACTAACCATATCCTTACAGAATATGCACAGAATGACTTGGAAGGAATTACATCATAGAATGAGGTTTAGTTTTTTTAATAAACTATTCAGATTTAATAATTTCTTAGACTAAACATTTACCTATTTCTTACTTAGACACAGAAGAAAAGGAGAAAAACAATCTCTTGCTCAGGTTGATGCAATGCACTCAGGAGCCTGAGTCTTAGTTTAGTGCTGTCTGAGTAAAGTTAAACTATGAATACTTGTCAAGTACTAAGGTGTGAGAGAGGCCTTGGATTACCCTCCCAACTTCAACCCCACTTTACTATTCAAAAGACACATGCTACAGGGACAAAATGCATGAGGTCAAGAATGCAAGTGGGTGAAAATGGATGGGATGAGACACCTCATGAAGGTTGCTGATGGGCAGAGCATGGCCCACCAGTAAGTGGGATAAATTAAAGCCATGACTTTGGTACCTTTAAGTTAGCTGGTGGTGCTATGCTTTACGACCCTGGGTGTACTTTACGGACAAGCACACAGCAATGACGCAGAGCATAGCAATCACCCTGGGAGGGCCTATGGGCCATAACAACCAGTTGACCAATCAACACAGGGCAAGCCCTCCAAGGCTGGAGGCACACCAATAGTGAGCCTGTGTATACCCCTAGACACTCCCCTTACACTGCCCTACAAGATCTCTTGGGAGGCCCTAGGAGTTGTCTTTTTCGAGCCATCCGCCATGGCGGGTGGGTAAAAGACCTGAGCTAACATGGGGTTAGCTCACTAAAAAAAAAACAATAAAGCCTCGTGCAGTTTGCATCAAAAAACAAAAAACAAAACAAATCTTTCATGCCATTAATTGGGATGTGACTACATAGTAATCAAGGATCTACCCTATTATCTTGTTGGCCACAATTTTATATAATCAATTGTGTAGTAACACAATTTCTCTTCACACTTATAATTTCAAAGGACTCTCCCAAAGTTGAAACTAGTCATAAGCTAAATAACCTTAAAACAGACACATTTTTTTCTGCCAGCAATTTAAAATAAATTATTTTTTTGTCTTAAAGTTTTTTCCCCCCTAATTTCAGAGATTGTAAGTATGTTTTTGTTTTAATGTATCCACTTAAACATTCTTGTTCTTTCTTTTTGGGGGGAGATTAATGTTAAAAACAAACACAAAATGTTCAATGCTTTAAATCTTTTTGCTTTGTCAATAAAAACTATTTAGCTGTAAATGAGTATTTGCATTTAATATTTGGTGATCCGTAAAGAACTACAAACAGATATTTGGTAAATCTGAACTATTTCTATCAAGTTAGCATAAAATTTGATCGCTTATTCTATTATGACAGATTACACTTATACTATGCTAACATCAAACACAAACTTCCCAAATATTTTCAAATAAATTAAAGCTTGGGAAAATTTTAAATTATTAAAATTTGATTTCTATATAGAAAATGTATTCATTAAATCATGTGTCTATAGCTAATGTATTATTATTATCTGTCAGCAATGACTTTAAACATCTTGTATACATTTTATGACCGACAATCTCAGTATAAAAGTAATTAATATTACTGTTAAGTCATATATGTAAACAGGCATGTAAATTCTTTGTTATGGTTCTACTGTAGCCCTAAGTCTTTACATATATCTTATCCCTATTAGATAATCAAATAAATTTAATTTTCAAGCAAATTATAATAAATTACAGTGTTTTGTTTTGTGAGGTGCTGGGACTTGAATGTGGAACCATTCTATCACCAAGAATATTCCTAGCCCAAGTAGCAATTCTTAACCCTAGTTCACGATAGACTCTGTAGAAGCATTTTACATTCCAAAGTTCACATCTCATTTCTCAAAGGAGCCTAGAATTTTTATTCTCCCTTTTGAAAAAGCTTCCAAGTACACCTGAAATAATGGCAGATTTGAGAAATCAGAACTCTGGTTTTGCAATCAGAATTACAGACTTCTACCTGTGCCTATTTACATGACCCATGGCCATTGGTTCATCCCGGACTTTTGATCCATAAAACAGGAATTAACTATTGAGACACAGCTGTTTTAAAATATAATGTAAAAGGACTAAGAAGTGCCTAAAACACAGAAAGCTCTCAAGAATAATGACAATAGCAAATGTGTAACCTGCAAATTTTAGACAAGTAAACCATTCAAAACTGACTATTCCACTCTTCCATTCTCTCTCAGGCAGAAAAGTTTAAAGTAAATGTTTTAAATAGATTGAACCACACTAATGCTATTTAGTTACATAAAAATAACAGCCTATTTCTTGCAAGAAAGCAAGGTTATTTTTGGTTTGGATGTGTGAGCACACACACATGCATGTGCATGTACATGTACAACTGTATGGTTCCAAATGTACCTGAGTACATGTGTCCAAGGAAGCCAGAGGAAAACCTGAGGTTGTGTGTGGAGCCAGAATAGGCTAGCTGGCCAGTGATGCTCAAGGACCTACTGACCTGTATCTACCTCCCCAGTGCTAGGATTGGAAGCACACACAACTGTGCTAAAGGTTTTTGTTTTGCTTTGTTTGCTGTTTATGGGTTCTGGAATCAAACTCAGTTCTTCATGTTGGCATGGCAAGCACTTTATAGGCTGAGTCATCTCCACAGTATCCATAATCTTTAAAATACCAGATTCTCCAGAAATGCAACTTTCTTGCACCAACTTTTCTAGTGACTGACAGAAAGGACTAGATTGGGGAAATCTAATATTTTGAAATTAAAAACAATGGTTAAACCATTAAGATTCTTCAGACTACTTTGAAAAAGAAATTATTTTGAGGCTGTATCTAAGCAGTAACTAAACATATGAATGTAATTCTTATTCTTTCCCAAGTAGGTAGTCCACTGAGAAAATGAAGATAGTGTATTGGACACTATATTCAATTATTCAGTGACTTATTGAGACTACAATAAAAAGCGTAAAAGTTAGCCTAGTGAGTTAGGCTAGAAACATGACTGACTGAAATAAATGGATCTATATAGAATTGCTAATTTGGTGTTAAAATTACTTCTTTTCTCAGGAAATTAAGTTAGCAACTAGAGCATGGCTGATGGCCAAAGGAAATTAGGGAAACCATATAATTATGTTAAAGCATTTTTGGCAATTAACCTTAAGAAACAGGTAATATCAATTGTATCAAAGAACCTGCACCTTCAAACTCAAACTACCCTGGGAAGAAGAGCTTACAAAACCATCAAATTTCAACAGAGCATAAACTTTAGTTGGGACTTTTTTTTTTTATATAGAAGAGTATTTTACATAGGAGAAAAAAATATGACTTCACTACCTTTTTGGTACTTACATTTATTTTATGAATAAGCAATCTAACAATGATTGCAAATATTTGTTTCATTAGTTAAATGTTTGTCCTATGCAAGTACACTACTTGAAATGCTAATCATTTATTCTTTGGGTAATAACTAAAAGGGTACCCATTTACAGATTAAACTATAGATGGCTTCTGTTTTGTGTACTCACAGTAAGTAAACTGCTTTTAATACAACATAATCCTAACAAACAAGATTTACTTCCTGACATGCTACTCTGAAATGGTAGTTGAAGATGAACACAAGTCCTACGATTCAGTATAGTGTTCAAAATAAATCCATGGACTAAAATAATACTTGTATTACTTTATGTCATAATTGTGAAACTAAACAGAAATCATAGATTAAACAAAGTATTTTATATATTTAAATTGATTTAAGAATTTTGGGAAATCTTTGCAATATAGCCTTGGTTTTTACATCCTCAGGTTTTAAAGTGATAAAAAAAAAAATACCAGGAATAACAGTTTTGCAAAAAAGCCAGTATGTGTGTGTATGAAGGATGCTCAAACTCATACTCAAAATGTCACTACAATTTTAAATGTTCACTTCAGCATTTACTTTGTGTGAAACAGAAGACAAAGCTGAATGCTATCAGCATCTTGATGAAAGTTTAAGACAATAAACTCCAATTCTCTTCTTACAAACTTCTTACTAAATGAAACTGATACAAACATGCTTAGGCAGAAACCCACATGGGGCTTTCACCATCGCTTTAGGTTCACCATAAACCCTTTGCTCTCCATCATATACCACTTTTCTAACGTTGGCAATCATTCTCCACATTTCCCACACTTGAACTTGGTTATCTTTCTCATCTCCTTATCTTCCCTTGTCTAAAATATATAATCAGCCACCACAACTCTGCTAACATACAAGAAGAATGTATTGCAAAGTGTTCTCAGTTACTTCCTATCATTAAAGCAAATAAACTTTGTTAACTTATGTAATCTTTGGTATGAATAATAACATATTAAGGATACAGATTCAAAATAGCTAAAAAGGGTATGTGATCAAGTTTGAAAAGCCTAAGGTTAGACAAAGCAGCAAACTTTCTTGTCCTGGAGTCTCTCCACGGTGGTACCCCCATCTGAGTTATACTTCTCCAAAATTAAGCTGATCACGTCCTCTAAGATTCTTCCTGGCCCTTTAATCCTCTTAGCAATGTCCTTGTGAAATACGGGTTTTTCTATCTCTCCATTGTTACTTTCTCCTCTCCACCATTCACCTACCACACAATTTGTTACTGTTTTCTTCACACCTGGCCCTTTCTGCAAGGGCTGTAAGACATGGTATGAAATCTCTCTAGAAGATCATTACTGGCATCTAGACTATAAACAAGTTAGGAAAGTTACCAATTTCTATAAGCCTTAAATTAGATAACATCATGCACCCATAGGGATTTATATGGCATATACTAAGTAACAAAAGCAAAATCACTTGACCATATGTAATCGTAACAATTTTATAAGGAAACTGAGATACCTAGAGGTTGAATAATTTGTTCATGGGCCCATAATTAATTATGGCAAGGGAAGGATTCAATTGGCTACCCCAGAATCAGAATTCATTACTTAAGCTTTCTGCTTCACTAAATTTTGATCTACTCAAATTCTTGTGTTTTCATTAGACATATGAGGAGGTGACTAAATGATCAAGTTCCTTCCTAACACTCTGTTTCTAATTAAAGGATTACAGCTGAGGCAACTGCTGTTGGGTCTGCCTTCTGTTAAGAAGATGGAATAAACAGCAGCCTATATGAGCCAATCTGACTCAAAAGGACGACAAATGATTATGTGGGAAAAAACCAACAAGAGTCACTTTTCTCTCTATCCCTATTGATAACCTATAGTTTTCTCTTCAGTCATGATCGAAATTTGCCAATTATAAACAGCAGTAGTTAATATAAAAAGGGAAAGATGGCACATGTCTTAGAAAAGCTACTTCCTTTCCTTTGATTTCACTAAGAAATGTGAACTTTATGGCTCTCCAACTCCTTCACCAAAAGTGTTGATGGCTTAAGTTTGGCTATTTTTTTTTCTCCTTAAGAGTATTCACACTCTTCATGAACATTAAAAAAGTAAAACACATAATTTAATAACTCAAAGAAAATGACACCAGTATTTTCAATATAGTAATAAAGATACTACCTTTTTAATATGGACATATTAAAAAGAAAGTTCTTATAAGAATACTTTAGAAAATCCCTCTTAGCACCATACCTGTCAGGAATGACTAATTTTTTTCCTTTTTTTTATTAGAAAATTATTTTACACATCAATCCCAGGTCGCTCTCCCTCCCCTCCTCCCCTGCTCCCCCAACTAACACCCTACCCATCCCATACTCTTTCTGCTCCCCAGGAAGGGTGAGGCCTTCCATGGGGGGGGGGTCTTCAAATTCTGTCATATTCTTTGGGATAGGGCCTAGGCCAACCCCTTGTATCTAGGCTCAGGGAGTATCCCTCCATGTGGGATGGGCTCCTAAAGTCCAGGAATGACTAAATTTGGTAAGGACAACACAATGAACAAAACTAGATTGCCTATCCATGCAGAAACTTACAAGTCAGTAAACAGTTATCAGCAGATGAAGTAAAATACGTATGTAGGAATGTTCAAAACTTTCATTTGCTTATATTCTAGACTGAACTATAAGAGATACAACTGAGTTATACTTCTAAGTAGTTTTCAATTATGAATAACATTTATATATAGCTGTCACATTATCTGCTATTGGTATGACTATAAATTTGTATAAAGGTAAGAATATGGCAGTTTTTAGGTTCTTACTATATGTTTCCAGACACTTGTAATATGTACAGTGTTTCATGTAGTCTTGACAAGGACAAATGCAGCAATGACCTTAGACACATAATTCTACAGTACAGAGGGTTTTTCTTTTTCCTTCCTTCCTTTGTTTTTTGGTTTTTTTGTTTTGTTTTGGTTTGGTTTTTCAAGACAGGGTTTCTCTGTATTGCTTTGGAAGTTGTCCTGGAACTCACTCTGTAGACCAGGCTGGCCTCGAACTCACAGAGATCCGACTCTGTGGGGATTAAAGGCGTGCGCCACCACCACCTGGTTCCAGTAAGGAGGTTTTACTAAAACATGTCATATAAAATTCTTTGTTAGAATAGGACTTTCAATTCATAGATTTACCATTAAGTTCTTCTAACAACAACAGGGCAGTTTTAACTTTGTAGGAAGTGTTTTTATGATTAAGAAGTTCCTCCAAAACCATAAAAGAAATCTTTTGATAAGACAAAATTTTGTTCAAAATCAATGACTTTCAAGGTGAGGTGGTTAAAATTCATAATCAGCATTTGCTTTCATACAATAACCCACAGAAAGCCAGAGAGTTAGCTAATCAGGCTACATAAAATGGAAGGGAGCTAAGGCATTTGTCTGAAATAGTAGAACCCTAGAGGAAACACAAATATGGTTAAATAAAAAATAGGAATAAGAAAATGTCTAAACAGGCTATTTTAACAGCCTGACTAGTATCAGCTCTAGTCCCTAAAAAGACAAGCTAATTCTTTTCATTTGTTTTCTGGGGATGAAGGATTGCTTATGCTTAAAACCCAGAGTTTAGTAATATCAATATCTGAGTCAAACTACAGAGTGAGTTAAATGGGCTTATATGCCCTAGCTTAGGAAACTCAATCCACATAGCGTATTTCCTTCAAGAAAATATAGCTTCAACCACAAGCAATCAACTTATGGACTCTTGGAATATAACTCTTAGTAGTTGGCTTCAACAAAATGGTTCCATTTACTTCATAATTATAACAATCAATGTTTCTACAATATCTTGCAAAATTGCAGATTTTTCCAACAACTGCCTAAGTAACTTATGCCAAAGATCCATGACAAGAAGCAAACTGAAGTGTAGGTTTTATGATTTACCCAGCACTAGTTTGGCTGCCATTAAGGAACACTGGCAGAGCTGCTAAAAGAGCTAATATTTTGATGCTGCCATCTGTACTATATAGTTTTTTCCCTTGCAACTTGGACATGATGTAGGAGGACTTGGGCCAGTTCTTTGGGTATATTTTTGATAATGTTAAATATAGGAGATGTCAAGATGAGAGTTTGTATTCTGAATCTGAGTTTTCCAATGAGACTTAAGAGATTATTTTTCTATTACATTAGCTAGTTGGACAATTCTACACATGTGATCAGGCTGCTTTTAGTCTTTAGGTTACTGGAAAAACCCTAATGAAATAATAGAACCCAACCCAAACAAACAAACTTAAAATGCCAATCTCCACCTGAAATAAGTTCTCAAAAAATTTTCCCTTTCTCAACAGAGTGTTTTTGTTCTGGTGTTACAACTGATATAGCCAAAGAAAAAATATGCTATCTAACTAAAATTCTTTAGTTGAAAATTATACATGATTCATGGAGAACAAATATAAATAGGGCGAAAGATAACATGAGGATAGTCACAGAAAGGATAAATACATAACAGATGAATACTAAAACTAACCAGCTCACCAGCACACCTTTCAGCAGAACATACAGATTCACTGCAGCTGATTCTTTTTCTTCCTGCATCATTTCACTTCATCTCCTAAGAACAGTTTAGGCTATTTTACCCAAGAAATTTCTTAGAGCATCTATAGACTATGCAGGTACACCAGACAGATCCTAGGTGATTAGAAAACTATAGTATAGTACTTTTTCCCCATTTTCATAGTTGATGAAAACCAACAAGAATTATATAGCTTCTACTTTTTTCTTTACTGGAAATAAAAACACCCATACATAGTTTAGAATAAAAACATTAATTATCAGGCAAAATTAATATTAAAAATACAAACCACTCCAAACTCCACTCCAAACTTTTGACAAAGAAGCCACAAGTCAAAGACTATTCTACAGTGGGAATGATTTAGTGTACAAGCTCCACAACTGATAAACGATATTTTTTTCCTTTTAGTATTCTAAACATTGTTTAAAATACTAAATAGTTTTAAAAGAAAATAATCTTTTTACATTCATAACTATTACTCCCTAATATTCCAACTTCCTTAAAGAAAAAGTACATTTTATTATTTATGTCTATTTCTTCACTTTCTAGTACAGAACCTGATATGCAATAAATGCTCAGTAAGTATAAGTAGTATAAGTAGACCATAAAAAAAAAAAAAAAACTCAGTTAAAAAGCACAGGTCTTTATACCCAATCCTAAATTATATGTGCGTGCGTGCGTGCGTGTGTGTGTGTGTGTGTGTGTGTGTGTGTGTGTGTGTGTGTGTACCACCATTTTAATGTTCTCTACATAATGATAAGTGATTTGCTTGAGAACTGGAAGTTTTACATGTAGGCATATAGTTTTACATGGAAAAATATTGTCTACTTTATTGTAATCACAAAACAGTATCTCTAAACTAAATATAATAGATATGTTAAGAAATTAATAAGATTGCCTCATAGAAAGCAGAAAAAAAATTAAATGTTTCTCAAATCTTTCCTGACTCATACACTTCTCTCAGAATCTCATGCTATAACCAAAGCTGGCATAGCCTAGAATTTACTATGTAGTTCTTGCTAGCCTCACACACAGAAATCCTCTACCCCTCTTCCACAGTACCAGGATTATAGTCATGAGCAAGAGCTCTAACTCCACAATTTGAAACAGATTTTACAGTAAAAAAATTTTAAGTTTTTTTTTAAGCAATATGTTTTGATTGTATTCTTTCCCCTCCCCCAATTTCTCCTAGAACCTCCCCACTCATCCAACTTCACGTGTTCCCCGCTTAATTGCTAGTACATTTTCTTCTTCTTTTTTTTTTTTTTTTTTCTTTTGAGACAGTATTTTACCTTGTAGTGCCGACTGGCCCAGAACTTGCTATGTCAACAGGACTAGCCTCAATTTCATGGAGCTCTGCCTGTCTCTACCTCACAAGTGTTGGGATGAATGAAAGGCGTGTGCATTTTACACGTCTAGTTCTCTAGCAATTTCTTAGTGAAATAATGTTTTTGTTTTTTTTTTCAGTCTGACACTTTAAGTTTGACTATCTTCAACATGCTCTTAGTGCATTGTGTCCACAAAGCCTGCAGTAAATAAAGGGATCAAAAGGGAAAGCTATTTAAGATAAAAAATAAGGGAACAAAAATCCAAAATAGCTTTCATTTAATTTCTCTTAAGAAATGTAATACGTAGAGTAAACCAGACACAGGCACATATAGAATACACCAACCTTCACTTTATTTCTGTGAAATTCCTTTAATAGGTAAAATCAAATTGTGGTGGAGGAAGACAGAATAGTGGTCACTTCCAAGTACAGAAGAAGCATGCTACCTGGGAAGACTGAGAGCACTTTACGAGACAACAAACTTGTTCTGTATCTGTACCTTGAGCCTCCCTTCACAAATACCTACATATATAAAAACTAGCCAGGATGCACACTTAGGACCGACACATTTTACATATAACAATGCCAAAGAATACATCATAAAGACGTAAAAGGACCACAAAACAAAGGAGGTCTTAAAATTTTTGTTATTATTGACTCCTATCTAAAAAAAATAAGTTCAGTTTCTCTGAAAGTAGCCAAAGAACATGGAAGGGCAATGCATACATCCTGCCTTCTGCAGCTAGGTCTTAGGGACCAGAATGTGAAGAGTCATGTAAATTGTGGCATAGAAGCACTTGACCCAAAGACAACAGGTGCACAGAAAAACTATTTGAACCTGATAGGCAGTGAGAAATATCAGTTTTCCAACAGGTAACAACAACTCATCTATAGACCTTATGGTGATGTTCTGTAGATACTCTCTGAACCTTCTCCACTTGCTTAAAAATATAGTCATGGGGCCAGGGAGATGGCTCAGTCACTAAAGTGCTTGCCACACAAGCATGAGGACCTGGACCTGAGATCAGATCCTCATGCACCAAAATTAATTAATTAATTTAAAAAAACTGGCATGGTGGTGCATATCTGTAACTCCAGTACTGTAAAGGCAAAGACAGGTAAATTTTTGGAGCTTGATGACCACTCAGCCTAATTTAATTTGTGAGTAATCTAAAAAAATAAGGTGGAATGGTTGGGAAGACGACTCAATGGGTAAAGTGCTTGCTGCACAAGCATGGGGACACAGGTAATGCTAGACACGGTGGTATGCATCTGTGAGGGTCTGGAAAGCAGTGACAAGCAGATCCTAGGGGTTCCCTGGCCAGCTAATCTAACCAAAATAGTGAATTCCAGGTTCTATGAGAAATCCTGTTTCACATATATAGATAGCCTAGGGAGATGACTCAATGGTTAGGAGAACCTGCTATTCAAGCCTGGGAATCCAAGCCCAAATCTCCAGCACCCACATTTTAACTGAGCAGATCGCATGTTTCTTAAGTTCCAGTGTTGGTGGGCAGAGGCGGGAAGATCCTGAGAACTCACTGGCCAGTCATTGTCATCTAAAAGGCATGCCTTTAGTTCAGTAAGAGACCTTGTCTTCAGGCAAAGAAAAGTAGAGAACAACAGGAGAAGGCATCTCATGTCTTACTTTAGTCTTCACATAGGTATCATGCATGTGTGCACCTTCATACCAACTACACTCACACACTCACTCTCTCAAGACACTGTTAGAATATATTCCTCCAAAACCACTGGTTATAAAAACTAGCTTTATACATAAGGAATATAAACTGCACCATAATTATCATCAGCTTTGAACAAAATGAAGGAAAATACTGGCATGTAGTTGTATATATTCCACTTTATAGCTTTTGCTAGCTATTACAACTCAGCACTGTGCTTATCTGACACATTTATGGAAGATGTTTAAGAGTTACAAAGGAGGAAAGAGAAACCAATGAACAAACAAACCTGTAATAACTCATCTTTTACAATCTCACCATTCAACAAAGGGGGAAAATGGTGTAATGGTCTAAGACACAGACTGCAATGAGCAAAAGCAAGTCTTCCACATAAATGGATGACTTCATTCTCACCTTTATCACGATCATACAGCAAATCTTCTGTTGAACAGGGGCTTCCGTCCTGGGACTCCGGAGGACAGAATGGGGACACACAGGGGGAGTGGCTGCTGCAGCTACTGCTGCGCTCTTGGACAGAAGGAGTCTGGGTGTCTATGCTTCGAGTGCTGCTGCTCCGGCAGTGAGCAGGCAGCGGGGCTCTTCGACCATCTGGGACATCCAAAGGCTGCAAGAGGAGCACGAGTAAATGTACAGGTGACAACAAGCCCATCTACTCGACAGAGAGCATGGGGCCTGTCTGCAGATGCCACCACATTCTACCCATGCCACTGCCCTAATCTATTCTTCAGTGGAAAAAAAAAATACTCTATTTTGTATCTTCATTTCTGGGCATGTTGCCTTTATTGAAGTAAAAAAAAAAGTTCAAAATTACAGGGTTCTTGTATATCCTCCCAGGCAGTTTTCATGATACTCTTTAAGAGCAGCATAAGGTTAACAACAAATCTCCAAATACTTAGCACCATGAATGGCACACACACATTGGGGATAAACTGAACCTTCTAAGGAATAATTGTCACTTGCTAGTAAGGCAAAACACAACCTCATTATTGGTGAGTCTAAATTTTTGATTTATTAATTCTTTACTAATTAGAGCTCAAGAACTTCCATTTTCTTTGAAATCACCTAAAATTTCAAATAAAATTGCACTAGCATTCATGGAGAATAACAAATTTCAACAGTTCTTTAACTTGGCATACAAGTAAGCATGACTATTCATAATCTTGCTTAGATCTAATGTAGTGCTCAAATGTGTCAAAAGTAGTAAACAGGAAACTATAATCACAATCGCATGCTTTGAACTAGGGGACTCACTAAAGCTCATCAGTTCAATTATTTTGCTTCCATAAATAAAGAATCTAGTGTTTAGAGTTGATGGTGACAGTGCCAGAGCCTGCTGAGTAGATTCTTTGTAGGCTACTTAACTATTGTCCCATTGATCTTACTTATCTGCAGTCAACAAGTAAAACTCATTGTATGCTAATTTTTCATAAATAATGTAAACTATTATTACTGTATAGAAAGGATTACAATGCTAGTAAAATGAATCAATATAATGAGTTAGAATTAATTTTCACTGGTGTGTCTACTGCACTTGCTCTGAGCTTTGTCATTATAAAGATTCAGAAACACTGTTAGAGAAGAAACAGATGAAGAAATATTAGGTAAGAGTAAAGTATCACTATGTTTTATAGTGTTGATTAAAATGGAAACTTTGTGTATGCAATGCTGCTGGAGCAGACACCAACTTTACAACTTGATAATGACTACTTATAAAGAGAATATTCAACTATCTAAGTATCCAGCCCCTTTGTTACTAAAAGAAGTTTGCAGTTAAGGAATGTAGTAAAAGAAAGAATTCACTAGGCCAAACCCTGACAAAGAAAACACTAGTTCAGAAAAATTGGCAATGCTGGGAAACAATAAAATGATGCACTACCTTGAAACAAAATGTCTTAAGAATATGAGTTATGTTTTATGTCCTACTTGATGATTAAAATTCTTTATTTCTATTTTTAATCTACAAGTAGATAGTATATATTCATTTAACCATTTTTTGAAGGTAGCATTACAAAAGCAAAACAAATTTTACAAATCTACATATTTACAAAAAATAACTATGGAAAACAGGAAGGCTTATAATATTGATTTCAATAATATTTAACATGCCAATTTTCACTTTAGATACAGGCAGACATTTTGTTTTATTTTCAATAAACTATGCTACAAAATTAATTGTAAATGAACAATTCCTAATCAAGAGAGCAGATTTTTACTCCTATAAAGTCTTTCCACTATTGTGTACCAGTAGGCACTCTTAACCTGTTAAATCATTACTGAAGCACTCAGAGTCCACTACTGGATAAGGCCACACTGATCCTTTTTCTCCCCCAGCAGCCTACATAGCACTTTCCAGTACTATGTAAGCTAGCCAGCAGGGAGAGAGATTCCTGGCCAGTTCAAAATTTATTTCTATGTTCTTCAACTGAAGTGTGTAGTCTCTTTAGACTAGTGTCTATCTAGTTATGATGAACAATCAAAAAGAATGGCAATAGCCTACATGGTCTTGAGTGCCTCTAAGGCATCCTTGACCAATAATCACAGGGAGTAATTTGTGCCTGGAACTAAGATTCCCATTTAATAACCCATGTTTTCTGTGGACAGCATTCTTCACTCATTTGGAACACCTCTGTTCAACTACTTTAAAAAGAAGTATACTTTAGCTTATGAAAGAATAGGGTTTCAGTAAGTATCTTCATACATCCTTATATGCTTAAGCTTTGGTTAATCACACCTGGTACTGTAAGCATGGTCAAAACCCATGTCTAGGAATGCCACAGACCCTAAGAGAGACCCTATTGATGTTGTTTTGCTAAATACTCATGTTGTCTAGCTCCCTTCTAAGTATTTATGCTTATGTCCTTAAAGTGCTGCTTTCAACCTTGATCAGAGCAGCTTTGTATTGTAGAGGATAAAGGTTAATGCAGAGACACAAAACTGTTCAAAATGCTGAGAATAAGCAAAGATTTGTGTCTAGCCATCAACGGGACATTTTTTACTGACCTCCTCTCCCTGAAGGATCAGGAAACAGCACAGAAAAGGTGACAGAGAATGTAAAAGCCAAAGGATCAGGAAGTAGTGTTGTCAAAGGCTGGCCTCTACACACATTACCTGTGGTTACCTGCATAAACCTCCACAAAGTCCAAAGTTAAAAATTCTAGACTAGATGGAGGAGGGCTACTGATATCCCAGCCTTACCTGAGGAAGGGTCACTCAGCTTTCATTGAGGGGGAGGTCATTAGTAGGTTTCCCATACCCCAGGGAATGACCCCAGACCATGAACCTACTGGTAGAACTAAGTGGACTTAGTGGGAGAGAGACAGATATATGATATGAAGTTAGATGGAAACGAGAGATATTGGAGGGGGGGTAGGCCTGGAGGAAGGGAACTTGGAAAGGATATGACCAAGATATACTCTATATAACTATGAAAGTTAAAAATATTTAAAAAAGCAGAAAATATAAAAATGCCAAATGTCTTTAAAAATACTAGTTTTTTGTTTGTTTTAACTTTATTTCACATGCATTAGTGTCTTTCCTTGCATTCATGTCTGTGTGGTGGTGTCAGATTCCCTGGAACTGGAGTTACAGACAGTTGTGAGCTGTCATGTGGGTGCTGGAAATTGAACCTGGGTCCTTTGGAAGAGCAGCCAGTGCTTTTAACCCCTGAGTCATTTCTCCAGGCCCTTAATGTTTTAAGTTATAAATTAAGATAATCCTAAAATAACTCTGAAATTTTTACTTACAAATTAAAATACAGCTCATGATTCAAGAAGAAATATTTTATATTTTAGTAAAGTTTTGCTTTGATGGTCTTAATAAATAGATAAATTTGTTTTTATTCATCTTCCAAATAAATACAGGATCAACTTCACTTCCTTCTATTACTACTCTAAAGGAGACATTTTAACAGTAAAATAGCTGAGATGTCACAATTTCTATTCCAATGAATTCCTTTATAGCATTGTTATCTATTCAAATAACTTGATATATGATTATGAGTAAAATAGCACAATGTTTTGGGAAGATGTTTTTAAACTTAAAATGTGAAAACACTTTGACACCAGAAACCTGTTTGCAGGAGTACATAATGTTTTATAAAGTACTGCCTATGATAAAGATGAAAAACTATCTAAACCTCTGGGATAGGAAATTTTTAAGTTATAGTACATTCATATAGCAATTCATTATATACTAGTACAGATAGAGAAGAACCTACAATGAAGCCAGCTGTTTCTGTCATTTCTCACGTTTTTTGGAAGTCGCTCGCTTGTACTTCCTAGTCAGTTAATATTATTTCCTTCTCAGGTCTCTGAGGGAGTTGAAGACTAAATAAGATAGTTATAGTTTTCCTTGTTTACCAGACTCAGTAAAGAAACTCACTAAAGATGTGTTAAGTGTAATAGGTTTGAAAGACATTAAAAGATAATTTGATATTGCAAATTAGAAAGTAAATTAAGTACAAGAATCTGGACTCAGCAAGAATAGATATGGAGTATTTTCTCTGAATTTGTCAAATGCTAATGGACTAGACATTGTTAATGTACCTACTGCCTGTATATATTATATATACTTACTGTATTATATATTCTTGTATTCGTTATAACATTTTTTAAAAAGTTTAGCCAAAAAGGTGGATATGTGGCGCTATCTTGCTTGTACAAATAAAGCCTGCCTGAAGGTCAAAGAATGAAGCTTGCCACTAGCTAACCATAGCAGCCTGGAGGTCTGCAAGACAGACAGGAAGTGAGACAGCTGGGAGAAACAGGAACTCGTGTTTTTGTCTGCCGAGTTGCATAGGTGGACAGGTGTGGCTGTGGCTTGCTTCTTCTCTCTCCACCTCTCAGCATTTTCTGCTATATCTGACTCCAGGTCTTTATTAAATAGACCAATTAAGAACTCCATTTACAATTGTTTATATCTGCTGATCTATAAATACTAAGAGCGAGAAGAAAATTTTTATTTTTCACTTTGTAAAACTAATTCTAAGTCAATTTAAAGCTACACATTATCTCAAAGAAGGCATATATATTTGTATGTATGAATATATAGAGATCAAATGTTAGTTGGAAAAAAAGTAAAATAGGGAGATAATTTAGCCAAAGGTTTCCTGGTGGTTCAATTAGTTAAATATACCACTGGAAATATGGTCAAATACAAGCCTATATGCAATATGGCACAGATGGCTGAGACATGTAATTTTAAAGTATTTTTATTAATTCAAAGTGGATCAAAACCTTGTATGTAAGTATGCTGGCTAGTCTTATGCCAATTTGAATTACCTTATGCCAATCTAGTTACCTGAAAGGAGGAACCTCAATTGAGAATATGCTTCCATAAGATCCTGTTGTAAGACATTTTCTTTTTTATTTTATGTACCTTGGTGTTTTGCCTGCATGTGTGAGGGTGTCAAATCAGAAGAGTTACTGACAGTTGTGAGCTGCTATGTGCTAGAAATTGAACCTGGGTCCTCTGGAAGAGCAGTAGATGTTCCTAACTGCTGAGCCATCTCTCCAGCCCCTTTAAGGCACTTTCTTAATTAACGATTGATGGGGGAGGGTTCATCTCATTATGGTTGATGCCATCCCTGGGCTGGTGGGTCCTGATTTCGATAACAAAGTAGACTGAGCAAGCCATGAAGAGCAAGGCAGTAAGTAGAATCCCTCCTTGGCCTTTTCATCAGCTCTTGCCCCCAGGTTCCAGCCCTGTTTTGAGTTCCTGTCCTGAGTTCCTTTGGTGATAAACAGCAATATAAAACTGTAAGCCAAATAAACCCTTTCCTCCCCAACTTGGTCTTTTGGTCATGGTAATGGTTCACTGCAGCTACAGAAACCCTATCTAAGACAGTAAGAGAGAGACAAAACTATAAAACTCTCAGAAAAAATTCAGGAGTAAATCATGGGTCCATGGATTAAGGAAATGTACAAGGAAAATAATAAAATAGACTTCATCAAAAATGTTCAAAGAAATCAAGAAAATGGAAAAACAGCTTTGTTTCCACATGAGATACTTGAAAATAAAGAACTTTGTAAAGAACATTTATAGCTCAGTAATCCAAAGACAGACTAATTGAAAATGGAACAAGAGATTTAAATAAAAATTCCTCTAAAGAAAAGAAATCAAGAACTTATGAAAAGATGTCTAGTATCATTAGCTGCTAGGAACATAAAGCAACATCATGATGAAACGCCTCTCTTCCCACTAGAGGTTGGTTATAATGAGGAAAAAAAAAAAAAGATTCCTGGAAGTTTTGGAGAAATCAGAACCATCCTACATTACTGGTATGAATGTCTAATGGTACAGATGCTTTGGAAACAGCCTGGCAGTTCCTTCACATCTAAACACAGAGTTATAACACTGGCCATTCCAATCCTATTCCAATCCTATTCCAATTCCAATACACAAAATGAAAAACTATGTTGATATGAAAATTTGTGCAAATGTTCATGGAAGCACAGACCAAACTAGAAACCATAAATACACTCAATTGTTAATTGGACAAAATGCATACAAATAAGTACTGCCTGTCAAGATAAAGTAATGTTATGTACTGCAACACAGATGAATCTTACACATGCTATGCTAAGTGAAAAAAAGCCAATTACCAAAGGTCATACATTATACGATGCTATTTATTTGAAAAGTCTGGAACAGAAATATCCATAGTCCCAGAAAGTAGATCAGTGGTGTCCTACAGCCAAATATATTTTAGGGATAGGAGAGAAAACTACCAAAGAGAATGAACCTTATGGTATATAAATTTTATCTCCATAAAGCTGCCCCCCACCCAAGTGCCTCTGAGAAATTCTGTCACATTAAAGAAAAAATATTTGCATATCCTAATTATTTTTACCTTGGACACTTCTTCCTTTCCACTGTTCTCTTTGATGAATACCTTCTCCAGTTCAGGACTTATTCCTTCTACATTGCAGGGCACACGTGAAACAGATGATTTTGGCACGGATATGTTTGACAGAGGCATAGGGACTGACCTTGATCCAATAGCCTTTGAGGCAGAAGATAAAATGGAATCAAATTATTTACTGTCAAATAAAGAATTGGAGCATTATACATCTTAAAAATTGAAGAGCTAGGGATGAAGTTCAGTGGCAGTCCTTTGTTTAGCATATTTGACATGCCCTCTGCATGCCTTCCACCATAAAAACAAGAAGCAAACAAAAATGCCTTAAAATATGAAACTCAATTAAGTTATTTCTAACATTTCAAATATAGCAAAAATTCAAATTCATACACAGAAATTTAATTTCCAAAAGAAGATAAAAACAATTCGGGATCAAAACAATCCTTCAAAATCCTTTTAAGTGCAAAGATATGACTATATAATGTATACACTTGGTCAAAGAATAGCAGATAGTATTTTCTGCACTTTTAAATGTCTCCTTTTTATTGTTTTTTGGGAAGTATAGGTGAAATTCCTATACTTCTTTCCATTTTGTCAACTGTTTAAGACAATCACTGGATTATTAAGCAATATAAAAACAAAGCTATGTTAAATTCAGCTCTCATTTAGCAGCTTTAAGGTTGTTTTCAGGTGTCCTCTGCAGTAGTTTTCAAGACTTAGCCACCTCTAGCAACTATAATAGAACTTACCAAAAAAAATGTCAATGGACATTTTTGCAGCTCATGCAAGTTACACAATAGGAAGGAAATAGGAAGAAAAAAGGACCAAGATGGCGAAAATAATAGTAAAAAATGATCTCATCAATAGTAACAAGAATTTATTTACAAATATGATTTGTGGCAGTCAGCATGCTAATATCTCCCATCCTTGAACTGCTGCCTATTCATGTGCCTTGTATCTCATTAACAAATGAATAAACATGCTGAATCTTTAACTCTATCACACATTTCCCATTTTCTAATTACCAAGTATTCAGTTACTTTATGGTTTTAACAATAAAATATTATACCTATCATGATTTATTTCTGGGTATAGTATAAGACAGTTTTAGTAGCACCTTGATATTAATTCAATTGACCTCACATTTCTTCATGAATTCTCTACTTGATTTCTTTAAGCTAGCAATCTTCATTCAAAGCTTGTTTTAATGTAACTTTATATCAATTTTGGTTATCTGACAGAAGTCTTTCCAATTTTTTTTTCTGAATGATTTGTGTGTTTATATGAGTTTGGAAAAAACTCCTTAAATAATAAAAGCAATCATTTTTCAAATTTTCTTTCCAAGAAATGGATATTTTTACATCTTTAATTAATGCAACAATTCATTTGAAAATGTCAACTGGAACTCAGACACCATTTATGCACTAATTTAGAATAAACTGCTACTTCAAAACTATCTTCTCATCAAATAAATGGGTTAACACAATCAATTTTCTCATTTTTTTCATTTTATAACCTCAATAAACATGTATAACTTGCATATTTCTTTTAATTTCAATTAGTGGAGTTTTATATTTTTATATTAACAAAATATAATACTATTAAGCTTTTTATATTTATACTTTTAATCATCTCATTAAATATCAGTTTTCTATTTTTACCATGCAAAATTCTAATCATCAGAATAATTAGAGTATCATCAATGCTTATGAGTATAAAGAACTAAATAGAGAATTCTCAATAAAGGAATCTAAAATGGCTGAAAGACTCAAATTGCTCAACATCCTTAGCCATCAGGGAAATGCAAATCAAAACAACTCTGAGATACCATCTCATACCTGTCAGAATGGCTAAAATCAAAAACACCAACAACAGTTTATGCTGGAGAGCATGTGGAAAAAGGGGAACACTCCTCCACTGCTGGTGGGAGTGCCAATTTGTACAGCCACTTTGGAAATCAGTATCGTGGTTTCTCAGGAAAATGGGAGTTAGTCTACCTCAAGATCCAGCAATTCCACTCTTAGGCATTTACCCAAAAGATGCACATTCATACAACAAGGACATCTGTTTAACTGTGTTCATAGCAGCATTATGTGTAATAGCCAGAACCTGGAAGCAACCTAGATGCACCTCAACCAAAGAATGGATAGAGAAAATGTGGTACATTTACACAATGGAGTACTACTCAGCAGGGAAAAAAAAAAAAAAAACAATGGAATCTTGAAATTCATAGAAAATGGATAGAACTAGAAGAAACCATCCTGAGAGAGTTAACCCAGTCACAGAAAGACAAACTTGGTATGTACTCACTCATATATGGATTTTAGACATAGAGTAAAGGATTACCAGCCTACAATCCATGCCACCAGAGAAACTAAGAAACAAGGAGAACCCTAAGAGAGACATACATAGTCCCCTGGAGAAGGGGAAATGGACATGAGCTCCTGAATAAATTGGGAGCATGGGGGAGGGGAGAGGAGACAGAGTGGAGGAAGGAGAAAGGTAGGAGAAAGAGGAGGGGAGACAGAGGAGGGGGAGAGAAGAACATGAGGGAGCAGGAAGATTGAGTTGGGAGATAAATAGAGGAGAGCAAGAAAAGAGATACTTTAATAGAGGGAGCCATTATAGCTTCAAAAATCCACAAGGATGACCCCAACTAAGAATCTAAGCAATAGGGGAGGGACTGCCTTAAATGTCCTTCCCCTATAATGATACTGATGAAGATCTTAAATGCCATCCTAGAGCCTTCATCCAGTAGCTGATGGAAGCAGAAGCAGAGATTCACAGCTAAGCACTGGTCAGAACTTCTGGAATCCAGTTGTAGAGAGAGAGGAGTGATAAGCAAATAGGTCAAGACCATTCTGGGGAAATCCACAGAAACAGCTGACCTGAGCAAGTGGGAGCTCATAGACCCAGACTGACAGCTGGGGAACCAGAACAGGAGTGAACCAGGGTCCCTGAGCTTGGGTGACAGTTAGGAGGCCTGGGCAGTCTGTTGGGCCTCTTGCAATAGGTAGAACCAGTATTTATTCCTAGAGCATGAATGGACTTTGGGAGCCCATTCCCCCATGGAGGAACACTCTCTCAGCCTAGATACACAGGGGAGGGCCTAGGCCCTGCCCCAAATGATGTGAGAGACTTTGATGATCCCCCCATGGAAGGCCTCACTCTCCATGGGGAGCAGAAAGGGGCTGGGGGGAGGGAAGAGGGGGGTTGGTGGGGGGCATGGGAGGGTAGGAGGGAGAGGGAACTGGGATTGACATGTAAAACAAGATTGTTTCTAATTTAAATAAAAAAGTTTTACAAAGTTATGAAAACCTGCCAATTTACAATTTATTCTATTTACAGTATTTTTGCTATTAAAAGTACTTCAAAGCATTCTAAACTAGACTTCATATTCCATTGACAATATTTATATAACAAAAGTAGTGCCTATGCATAACTAGATACCAAAAAATTAAATGCAAGTTTAATCATTTTAGACTTTTTGTTAAGAACTTAACTGAGTGAGGTAATGTGATAATATTACTGACAGTGCTCAAAAAAAAAAAAAAAAAAAAAAAAAAACTTGCATTCTACCAGATTAAGAAGAAAACGGAAAGCACACACAACTCCCACTTTGGATGTCTAGGGCATACCAGTTTGTTGTATAACACTGATCAGGTATAATCAGGTTACAACAAATCACCTAATTTTAAATATGCAGTTAGTTGAGTTTCGCTAAGTCCAGCTAATAGTATTGTCACATCTAGAGCCTTCCATTACTCAAAATATATTCTTTAGTGCCTCTCTACATTCAGTTCCTACACCTAATACTTAGTTTATATAATTAGACCTTGAGAATTTAATGCAATAGATCATACATTATACAGATTTTTCTTATAACTTCCTTTACTTAGTAAAATGGTTTTAAAATTCAATTCTGCTACCATATCTATTAGCTACTTTGCATTGTACTATTGAATGGCATCACACAGTATAGTTATGTAAAATATTATGACCTATCACCAGCAAAAGAGTATCTGTTTTCATTTCATTATTATGAATAATGCTTCCCCAACTATTCGTGTAGATGTTTTAATTTCTAGTGGCTAGTTGAAGGGAAAAATATACTGGAGAGAATGTTCAGTACGTGCTTGCCAAAGTGGTGATATTACTGTTCTAACAGCAATACAGAGCTGCTCTTTTGTTTTACAGTCTCATTACCACTTGGTATTGTTAGTATTTTCCATTTATTAATGATCTCATAATAGTATTAACAGTCTAGCTAATTTACTTTTATTTTCTGAATATACAATATTATATACAATTAGTGATGTCTTTCTTAGTTCCTTAGAATGTCAATAAATGTAGACCTTTGTGATAATCTTTATCTTGACATTAATACAGCCAATGTTTAAGGATGGGATCTTAGGAGAGTTACAATTAATCACAATAGGAAGTTTTGCTATTTTCAGTTTAATAAGAACTTTTACATCCACAAATGGATACTATCTTTTATTAAGTGTTTCTCAGTATCAAAAAAAATCCAATGCTTTTTCTCTGCTTTGACTTGCTGAGGTAGTGAGTAATATTAACATGTCCTAAAGCTGAATTATCTTTATCTTTATGAGCTATCAACCCACTACGTGGTCACAATATCAGATTTAACTTATGAAAATTCATCACTCCATAGCAGCACTTTTCAGATCTGTTCAGTAAGGTATGTTAGTACAAATTTCTTGGAGGAAAATTAAAAACTTTAATTTTAAATTTCTTCATATGAAAAAAGATGCAAAATACCTGGAATACAAAGAAGATAGTTTAAGGTACTAGTAGAAGGATTAAGTAAGATACTCTTCAATTTTTCAGTAAGCAAATTACCTGTGATTTCAGTTCAGGTAAATATATTCTTAGGCCACTATACCCTGCTATATGTTACCAAAACAATGTAATAAATAGTTTTAAAATGATTTCACAGAATTTATCTAAGTAATTCAGTAAAGGTAAAGCTTTTGTTAAAGTATAGGTTCCCCCTTAGTAATGTAATAAGAGGAATTACTAAAATCTGAACAACTTAGCCTACCTGAGTATGACTGATTGTTATGTGGTTGCCATGGAGAGGTGACTGTCGATCTTTCTCTTTACTGTGCCGACTACTTTGCTTGCTACGTTGTAGCTGTTGCCTCAGTTTGGCAATCTGCTTTGGGGAGAGAATAGAGAAGAAGAAAACAAAAGTAAAAACAAGTCCTGTGTTTTATTACAATGATTTACTCTTCAAGTTGTTATGATTGGGATGACTGAATGTACAGCACAAATGTTTAATTTCTGCAACTGTATTTGGTGTGGCTAGTAAACAGGTACACTAAATTTCCTCAGATTGCTTCATATTTTACCTTTACAATGCTGGAAATCTCTTCCTTTAAAAAAGGAACTTAGGGGCCGGGTGTTGGTGGCGCACGCCTTTAATCCCAGCACTCGGGAGGCAGAGGCAGGCAGATCTCTGTGAGTTTGAGACCAGCCTGGTCTACAAGAGCTAGTTCCAGGACAGCCTACCTCCAAAGCCACAGAGAAACCCCGTCTCGGGGGAAAAAAAAGAACTTAAGTAAGAAATATTTCAGATATCTACTGATTAACTTACAAAACCCAAAACCTACTTTTGTTCTGTTCTTCATTTTAGACTACGAATAGTCTCAAACTCAGAGACCTGCTTGCCTCTGCCTTCTGAGTACTGAGATTAAAGACATGCAACACCGTATCTTAGAGGCTACATTAATTTCTATATTGTTATCTTTTTATAAACAAAAGAAATCAAGCTTATCTATTACCAGATATTCTAAATTATACATTGCAAAGGTATTAAAGGCAATCAAAGATTTAGTGCCTTATTAGTATTTAGTGTTTTTTATTTGAATTTATTCATTGTGCATAATATTGGATTTCCTAAGGACATTTTTATGCATTTCATCTTATGTGTTATCTTTTATTTACTTAAACATAAATGTACATTTGTATATATTATCCTAAATAAATCACCCTGCAGGTTTAATTACGAAGTCTTTACTATAAGTATTATCTACAACTTACTAAACTGCTAAAATATTTTAGATTATTCATACTGTACTTTAAAACTTCCCAAGCTTTAAAAGGATATGGATATTGTTCAAATGTGTGGATAAGAATACTGGTCACATATATCTTAAGGAACCTGAGTAAACAGGTAATCACAGTCATTACAGTAGCCAACCAACACGTAGTGAAAGCAGGCTAGGTCTGGGTAGAATGTAATCTTCACAAGCCTGGCCCATGTGTTCTACTTATTTCAACAATGCCTCATTTCCTAAAACATGTAAAATCAGGGATCAAAATTTTGAGCCTTATTTCCTAGTCTACAATTTGCTCTTTTTGAAATGTCAATACTTACTGAATTGTAAACCAAGGCTTGAAGGAAACTAAATTATTAATTTAGTAATGTTCATTTTCCCTTTGGATTTTGTTTTGGTTTGTGTCCTCCCCCTCCCCTTAAAGGATTTGTGAATCAAAATTAAACCACCTTGTCCAAAAAAAAAAAAAAAAATACTGGTCACATGTATCCCTAAATGCCCTAAATGACTGATGTGTTGTAAATTTGGTCATTAGTGCAGGATTGTTAAGTAGATATAGGTGCTGGAGATGGCTCACCATGAACACTTGCACCAGAGTTCTGGTCCCAGGAACCAAATAATGGCTCACAACTATCTTTACTATCAGTTCCAGGGTATCCAATGCCTTATTCTGGCTCCAGGGGAACCAAGTATACACATGTTGTACATATATAATATATACACAAAACATGTATGCACATAAAATTTAAGTATTTTTTAAAGAGATAGTAGAGCTGGGCGTTGGTGGCACACGCCTTTAATCCCTCCCTACTCAGGAGGCAGAGGCAGGCTGATCTCTGTGAGTTCGAGGCCAGTCTGGACTCCAGAGCCAGTGCCAAGATAGGCTCCAAAGCTACACAGAGAAACCCTGTCTTGAAAAACCAAAAAAAGAAAGTGTCCAAGAAGCAGAGATTAGTGGAAGCTGATATGGAACCTTTCTTTAAAAGGTTGGGGACATGGAATATAACTGCCTTATTGGGGTGTTAGCCTACCCTTAGAAAAGAGTGTGCTTCTTATGGGATCCTAATTCTCACGAAAACTGCAGTTTCCACATGTGATTTCTCTTTCCTGAACAGCCTTTTACTGGTTATTTGCTCTTCCATGATATGACTCACCAAAGGCCAAACAAGATGGAGCTGTCTACTCTTAAGACTTTACACCTTCTCATCTTTATAATGAATCGCCCTTTATGTTTTATGGACTACCCAGTCTTTAATGAGGGACAGATTAACCAAAGAACCATTAAAAATTGGAAGAAATCTTTAATAGTAACATTACTTTTGTCATAGAGAAGATGGCACCACTAATCAATCAATAATTATTCCTTGAACATCTAGAATAAGCTCGGTTTTATGTTGTATATTAGATAAAATGAAAGCACAAAGTATAAAATATAATAATTTTCTCAATAATATATATAGCAAAAATACAATGTACTATGAAATTACATAAATATGTACTATAAATAACAGGCATCAGAAAACATAAAAATTACTATCAGAACCTATACATGCTCAAGGTAAAGAGACATGACTTGTTGGAGAAATTAATTTTTACCTGTGGTAAGTAATAGGGAAACAGTACAACCACCAAAAAGGGGATAATTGAAGTGCCTTCTATCAAAAGTTTACATTTTTTCACTTTTGTGGCTTATGGGTCTCTCTCTCATACAATATCCTTGCAAAAGAGTACAAGTAAGATGATGGTAATATTTCTGTTCCCCACTCTAGTCTGAAATGACTTAATTTTCTTCTGGAGAGCATTAATTTTCATGAGAAAAGAAATCAATAGTAGTAAAATAGTCTGGTATGCATGCAGATTAAAGCAATTTGTAATTATTCATTTTAAAAATAAATCTTTAAAACTGATTAATCTTAATTAATAGTTTTTTCTATGTGGATTTTTAAAACCCTAGGGGAAAAAAGCTTAAGCAATACAGACTTATAGCTTCCAAAACTTTATTTTTCTTATAATACAGTTATGTTCTTGTTTACAACCAGTAGGTATCAAAATAAAAGGAAAGCTTATCCCCCCCCCAAATATATGTACTTAAAACATTGCAAATTCCATTTTAGACATTGGTGAAATGATAGCGAGACTACTGTTCCATAAAGTACTCCTTTCCTTCACAATGCAGAAGGCTCTTACATTTATCTACCCTACAAAGACAAGCAGTGATACATGACATGGCAACTGAAACACTCTAGCTTTGTAGAGCCTATGTTTAAAATGCCCCTTCCTTTTCTTGGATGGGAAAGAACCTCCATGGTATCTGAAGATACCTCTTCTCTCCAACCCCAGTACCCATAACAAAGGTGTCCCTTGGAGCAAAGGCAAAAGAAGTTGTGTATCTGCTATCAGTGCTCATCTGTAGTGCTTAACTTCTGCCTAAATCAGCCCTTTTATGCCCATATTCCACTACATCATATACACGTGGCAGTCTTCTCTTCAGCAGGTCGTCTACCTGGGCTACTGTGATGAAATGCCCAACACAACCTTCTATTCAAAATAGAAAAGTAGTTACATAAGGTATGAGTTTTTTTAAAAACTAGATGTTTATTTTTTTTTCTCTAAAAATCCATTTTCTACTTTATGGACTTAAAAAAAACCAGAGAGAGAAACTTTCTCTGAATCTGAATGGCATCTTAAGTATATCAACCCTGGTGTTCAAAAACATTAGGAATCACAATCTCGGGTCGCTAATTAGATAATGGAACAGAGAACTATAAAAACCCTTAAAACACTGGGTGAGCATTTTTGTATCAAGGACTACAAAGGGTCTTATTTCTCAGGATTAATTTAAATGCATAGTGGCTTCGGGAAATGAAACATCCTAATTCAAAAGGTAGCAGTGGCACTTTTGGAAGAGAAAAAAAAAAAAAAGAAGCTAATCCAAAATCAGGAAAATTATATAAATTTCATCAGCAAGAAATTTATTGTTGCCAGCGAGTCCTTGCCCACAGGTATCACTGCACTAAGATGAAAGCAAAACCATCAGAGGGCTCTGAGAACCCCAGGGTTCTCATGTCACTGCTATTCTGAAAGTTCTCAACAGTATTTGCTACAGAAATTTACCCACAGTGGCTAACCCATTCTTTTAGCATGGTTCAGAATTGATATTCCATAGTAAAACTGGGACCTGAGTATCTGACACCAACTCTGATGACTTGAATTCTACCCATTCTATTACATACTGAAGGAAGAACTAACTCTTGCAAGTTGTCCTCTGAGCTTTACTAACCCGTGACAGTATACACATACACGCATGTTGATATCCATGGATGTGCATGTACAGATACAGGTGTGTACACACACACACACACACACACACACACACACACACACACACGCACACGCACACGCACACGCACACGCACACACACACACGCACACGCACACGCACACGCACACATGCAGGCATGTGCTTGGGAATAAAGTATTAAAATGGAAAGGCAATACTGTAAGAAGGTAAAAAGGCAAGCTATACCCTAGGAAGACACAACATATATTCTGCAAGTTTAAAGAAACCGAAAGCACTCAAAGACTCAATGAAGCACATGGGCAAAGCCAATATCCAAATGGCCAATGTGCAAAGAAGAGATGTTTAATATTATCCTCTTCAGACAATCAGACAAATGGAAGTTAACAACAAACAGAATAGTAAGCACCAAATTCTGGCAAAGTTATAAGAAAACTGTAACTCTGCATGTACTACTGAGATTGGGGTGGGAGTGTCTTTTATTTTAACATGATAGACTTGAGTTTTTTTTCTGCAAAAACTCACTTATAACCTCACCATCAGATGTGAACCTAATAGCTGAACAGTAGGAAGCAATGACCTATCTAGTAAGATGTGTTAATACTGTTTAAAAGAAGGAGAAAATGACAGTCCAAGGTTAGCATTATGTTCTAACAAACCTAAAGGAAAACGGTACTAGATAAAGAGGAATATTGATACTATATTAAGAGAACAGGGAGCTATGGTTCCCAGAATTGACCTACCGGAAAAAAAGACCTCTAAAATATATAGCCACGATATCCAATTTTTGTTAATGACATTTGTAACAAGTGACACACTAGATAGAACATACCTTCTTTGTATAAAGGGACTTTGTTATATTGTGAATTTACCCTTTGTCAAATGTAGGTGACAAAATTTTAAACATACTACAATTGGCTTTGCTGAAATGTTCTAATGATGCATACTCTGACTGGTAACATATACTCTCTATCCATTGTTCAGAGTACCTTGTAGGCCAGTTTGATGACTGTGTCAACCACTACTAAAATTTATCATTGAAACCAAATAACTACTTACTAAGTAGTAAAGTACCATAGAAGCTATTGTACCACTTGTTAAGACAGTAACTGCTGCATTCCATTTTTCAACAAAAGAATATGAATGAGATAGGTTCTATTACTATTGCCACTTATAGGTACGGACATGGGGTAAAAAGGTTTTTAAAGCATAATACATTTGCATTAAGTTGTGAAACTCAAATGTGAAGCAAGAAATGGAATTCTGTAGTCCACTGTTTTAATTCACTATAGTTAGGACCTAGAATATCTTCCCATAAGCCTATGTGTTACTATGGCTTGTCCTCAGCTTGTGGTGCTATATTCAATGGGTGTGGAACCTTTAAGAGGTAGGCCTCATGGAAAAAGTTAGTTCACTAGGTGTGTCCTGGGAGGATATAGGTACCCAAATCCTCCCTGTCTTTTTCTTTATTTCCCACCCACCATGAAGTGACAAAGCCTCCTCTATCACACGTTTCAATATGATGAGTTGCGCCACCACAGGCCCAAAGCAAAAGAGGCCAGTTATCTTGGACTGAAATATTTAAAACTATGTGCCAAAATAAACCTTTTTTCCTTTTAAGTTGATTATCTTATATATTTTGGTATAGTAATGGAAAAATAACACAACTGCCAATCTGTATTAGCTGAAGAATCAAGATAAAAAGTAAAATGAAGATAAATCTTATAAAGTAAACAAATGAGAATAAAACATTTAACAAAAGTTGAATTACACCACTCCTTTCCCTAAATAATTACTAGACATAATTTTACTGAAAATGAAATTGGTTGCAAATCTCAGGCTGTTACTAGTTTTGAAATTAAACAGGGAATATATAACAAGATCAAGTATCTTCCCAGAAAAGTTCTACAGTTTAGGCAAAAGCAAATTGATCCCTACACATCCACATGCCTGCCTATGTACATCTCACATAAATGACCCAGAGACAGATAGACAGCTCACAGACAAACATCTCACACACAGTTTGCTTTGGAAGAACTTTCATAACCAGTAAGTTTTCATAGAGAAGTGTTTTTATAACTATCAATACAGTATTAACAACTATAGCAGACTTCTGATTAGTTTTTATTGCCAGCTTAGCATAACCTAGAGTCACCTGGAATGAGGGAATCTCAACTGAAGAACTGCCCAAGTCCGACTGGTCTATGGCCATGGCTGGGACAAACTGTTGTGACTCATGTGAGAAGGCCCAGCATGTTGTGGGTAGCAACATCCTAGGCAAATGGACTAAGGTTGTATAAAAAGTTAGCTTATCATGAGCCACGGAGCAAGCAAGAAGGCAGCCTTGTAAGCAGTGCTCTGCTATGGTTCATTTCTTGTGTTCCTGCCCTGACTCCCCTCAACAATGATCTGTGACTTCCTGTAAGTTGCTTTTGGTCACAGTAACTAGATCAAAGGCTAACTTTTCAAAAACACCCACAAATCCACTTGATCTCTTAATTATATCCATTTTACAGATGGTGCAACACTTGAAAATAAAGTACCTTTTGCATTTGAGAAACCTAAAAAATAAGTGTAAACCTAGTCTTTGACCTTCATTTGTAAGCCTTTTTAGTACTTCAGAATGCTGTGCAAGTAATCCTGTATTAATGTTTAACTAGAAATATGAACCAGTCAGGATCTTAACTACTTCACTAAGTAACTTCCTTAATGTCAGAGATGAGGTATAAAACAAAAAGTTGAACAAAACCCTGACAAAGCAATTAATTTACCATATGCTAACTTACCAATGAGCTTTTATTTTCTTCAATGAACACTTTGTAAAACTTACTAAATCCGTGCACACATGCGCGCGCGCGTGTGTGTGTGTGTGTGTGTGTGTGTGTGTGTGTGTGTGTGTGTTCAGGCCCGCCTTTTTTAAGTTCTAGTCTTTTACAATCCTAACTGGGTTTTATTTCCACTGGCATCTTCAATCTCTTTTGCAAGTATTATTTCATTTTGAACAAGAATACCACAACTTATACTATTTTAGCCCCAAGTTTTCACAAATAAAATTGCTCAATTATTTTGATTACATCTAGAGTAATGAACCAGTTACTTTGACAACTGTTCGGCTTTATGGTTGTTTTCTAAGAACAACAATCAATTCTTCTGATTCAGCGGTTCCCTTTTAGTAGCATATATCATATGTTACTATATACACTTGGTTTTAACACAACTATGTAAAATATCATCAATATGTCTGAAACTGTACTGAACTGAGATAAAATTACAAGTTCATTTTTTTCATTATTGATATTCTATACTTCAGTTTGTATCCCTATTTCAGTCTAGATGTATTTGTTTCTGCTAGGAAAATCTACTTTTACTTATTATTTGGGGGAAGAGGCAGGCCAGAATTATAGATTTTCTACATTCACAACATAAAGAAGTGGCTAAAATTAAAATCAAATCATATGCTACTAGATCATTTGGTTTAGACATCACAGTATATGAGTAATCTGGCAACCTAAAGAATATAAAGTCAATATAAGTAGGTCTGGAGCTCCGCATAAGAAAAGCTTTCAAGAGAAATGCTGAGACTAAAAGAGATGGCTCAGCAGTTAAGACTACTTGCTATTATTGCAGAGGACCCAGGTCCGATTCCTAGTAACTACAGTTTGAGGGCATCTAAGGCCCCTTTCTGGCTGTCCTGGGCACTACAAGCATGTGGTGCACATACAGACAAACTGGCATACTTAACTACACAAAAATAAAATTTAAGAGAAATGTTTATGCTTAACCTACAGCAAAACTGGTTTATTGCCAACCTTTCAGAATTTTAAGGCAACAATACTGACACAAGTGTTGAGTCAAAATTAAGTGATATAATTCTGAATTAAAATATAAAACAACTGTGCAGGTTAGTATTTTGTCAACTTGACACAAGCTACAGTTACCTGGGAAAAAGGAACCTCAACTGAGAAAGTGCCTCCATCAGATTGGCCTGTAGGCAAGTTTATAGGGCATTTTCTTGGTTAACGATTGATATGGGAGAGTCCAACTTACTATGAACAATGCCACTCCTGGTGAGGTGGTCCTGGGTTATACAAGAAAGGAAACTAAGCAAGCCATGTGTAATAAGCAAATAAGCAGCACTCCTACATGGTTTCTACTTCAGTTCTTGCTTCCAGGTTCTTGCGTTGGTTCTCCAAAGAAAGACTGTATTCTGTAAGCTGTAAGATGAAATAAATCCTTTCTTCCCCAAGTTGCTTCCAGTCATGGTGTTTATCACAGCAGTAGGAAGCAAACTAGGCAAAAACATACTTGCCAACCTCAGTTAAAACCACTACACTAGTTCTCTTATAAGCAATGAATTGTCCCCACTGAAAAGATGGCAGCAGAGCGGGATGATGATCATCTTTGTAAGAAGTGCTTACCTAAGAGATGGACTATATATTTTAACTCTAGGTTTCTATAGCTTGGAAAGAATAAATAGGTAAAAATTTATGATTTGTATGGATAAAACTATCAGGAAAATAATACAGTATATACATAGATATATTTTGGACTATTCATAATAAATCAAGAAATAGATCATTTCTACGAGATTTGGCTTCCACTGTAGTACTGGGTCCCAAAGGGTCATAATAAGTTGGATGTCATAAAAAAGCTATCATAAAACAAGAAGTACTACCTTATCATTGTACAAAGCTATAATCTATGCCTCTGTTGTGACTTTAAAAAAGCAAGCTAAGGAGGAAATAAAGATAACTAAAAGATGATTACTAAAACAGATAATTACATAAAATCATCGTTGATTCTAGAAATTACAACTCATAGGGCACATAAATATTGAGAATATAAAGGTTATAAAAACAAGGAAAACTCACTTTTTAACCAAAATATAAGATTCAATTCTGTGACTATGAAAAAATTAGGTTATAACAAACAGAAGTCCCACTATATCGGAAAATAGTAAAAACAACCCATTGACATCAAAACAAATTATAGAATGGAATAAAAATAACTTACCTCCTTCAGTTGATCAGCACTTCCCCATGATGCAGAGCGCTGATGTGAGCGTTTTTCTGCTCCCTCCTCTGCCCAACAACTAGGTGTCTTTAAAACCAACAAATCAAAATGTAAGGAACAGAAATGCTGCTACCACCTAATTTCAAATAACAGAAACGCAATCCCTAGCACCACTAAAATTTTTTAAATGTTGATCAGACCAGATAAATCTAAGATATCTAAGTTATTTAGCTTAAAAAATCATTTGATGCTTTCATATCAGCATTAATAACATAGTAAATTCAAATAAAACTGAGTATTTTACATACTGAGCTTTTAAAGAGAACAAACTAAATACAAAATAGAATTTCTACTAAAAACAGACAGAAGACAACTTTCAAAACATTTATATTACACGCTTACATAACAAATGTCTAGCCAGAGGGTCAATTTTACTAGAAGAGAATGTTAACAAGAGTACTTTGAGGCAAAGTATTAGGCATCTTCACTTAAAAATTATTTAAAAACATTTAATAGAAAAGGATTAAAAGCAAATATAATGAAATATATTGACTTATAAATGGATCTAATGCAGCTATTTTAGAAACTAACCTATGTATCAGAATAATTTTACAATACATAATTTTTATTTACTTAAGCATTATTAGATATTAAATAAAGTATAACACTAAGCATTTAACTTCACATATGGTCATTAAGTTTTAAGAAATTTTGGAGTTGTAAAAAAAATAAAATACCACACTTCAACATATGAGAAAGCCTAGTATAATGTAAAAACTAGGAGACAGGCAATGAGTAATGATTACCACAATAAATACATGTGGAATTAAAATGCCTTTGTACTGAATGCTAAAAACAAGTTTATGCTGTGGCTGTCCTTGAGATGATAAAGAAGCCATCATTAGATTTTACATAGTTCAAAATGCTATGAGCAACTTTAAAATAATTACTATCTTTTAAAGTAACAATTGTCCAAAACCAAACTAGTGCCAAATGAATACCAACTAGACATAGAAAAGCTGTTTAAAGGGTCCACTATTAAGGAGGTTGTTGAGTCAACTGACAGAAATTTATTCACCAGGCAAGTGCAAGGGTAAGAAATAATATATTTAACTATATATCAAAAATTATTAAAATTTCCCATGCTCAATCTTAGGACAACCTGAAAATAATTTAGTTTTCCAAATAACAGTATCTTTAATAATTTTTATAGAATTACTCCTGTGTGACCATTTAATCAAAATTTTGAGGTTTTGCATGACTTAATACTTTTAGATTTCTTCCAAGTAGCGCTCTCTCTCTCTCTCTCTCATTCTCATTCTCTCTCTCTCTCTCTCTCTCTCTCTCTCTCTCTCTCTCTCTCTCTCTCTCTCTCTCTTTCTCTCTCTCCACACACACACACATACGCACACGCACACACACACCCACACACAGAAAGGTTCTTTCCTTTAGTATCAGTAAGACACAGGTCCAACTGCCATTATTCTGTCTGCTATCTGGACTAGAATTTTTTCTAAATGCTACTTTTGCTTCTAGATATCAGTAAAAATGTTTAATAAAAGGATTCCATGGCCAAACAAATTGAAGGAAATCACACACTGCATTTTCTACTCCCATACAATACAATTTAGCATTCTAAAAACTCAGATACATACACACTTAAAAAAATTCTGCTTAACTTTCCCTACTTACATGATTACTGGACACTTGCAAGTAAGTATACTTACTAACAATATGTAGGACATTATCTCACAGATTTTGAAAACACAGTCCTCAATATTTTTATTATTGTACATAATACCATGTTCTTTGGTCACTATATTTTAGCAGGTTCCTCTTTCAATCCAAACTACCTCCACTATCAAGGATGAGAAAAGCAACCTTTTATGCATCTAAACAAGTCTAAAAAACCCAATCTATCTATAAGACTATTGATAAAAAAAAAAGTACTCACATAATATCTGCCACATTGACCACATAAACCTTATTCATTTACGTTGCAAGGTTTTAATAAATAATACTTTTAATGTGCCTGAAAATGAGTAACACAGATAACCACTATATACTGCCAAATACTTTTACACCATTCCAAAAACTCCCACTGAAGTCATAAAAGCTAGCCATGCCCAGATAATGACAAACTTAACAGCCAAAGGAGAAATTTTCATAATAGAAACTCTCTACAGACTTGAATCTGTAAGTCTAAAGTACCATTTCTTATTTGTAAAATTACAGAGAAAACATACAATAGCTGACTGAAAGAATTCTGTCTGACCCTGTAGCAATTACAGAATTTCAGAGCCCTTTCATGCTCTGAGATAATCTGTCATCTTTAAACCGTTTACTCATAGATCAGACCTACTGTTCCTAATTGTATAATGGCGTAATCAACTGTTGACCCTAATAATAACAAAAACATTTTCTGATATTTTCTTTAGCATCATTGTATTTAACCTTGATGGCAGTGAAATATTATATTCTACCACTAAGGCAGATGATGCACCTGGACAGACAGCTCAGTATTGCTTTTACAGAAGACCTTGGCTCAGTTCCCAGCACCAAGATGGTGGGTAACAACCATGAAAACAAACGAACAACTTAAGTCAGATTCCAGAGGATCCTATGCCGTCTTCTCATCTCTGTGGGCCCTATGCATCCATGGTGCCCCGACATACAAGTGCAGGCAAAAGCGCGCGCGCGCGCACACACACACACACACACACACACACACACACACACACACACACACACACACACACGATTAAAAAGGAAAAAGTACAGTAGCTAGTATTTGTCAGTATCTTATGTTCTAGATAACCATGTTATCTTCACATGAATTATTTTGCATAATCTTCACTGCAATAGGTAAAAGAGTTATCCTCTAGTGTCCAGAAGTATAGAAACCTTTTCAGATGTTTTACATTGTCCTTCTCATCTAAAAACCAATAATTTACACAAAATAAGCATTAGCATCCAGGGACGCATAATTCTTTCTCACATTATTCCTAAATTATGAGCTAATTCTAAACTATAACCCTAGGTATGTCAGGAGTTGTCTACTACCAAAGTAGTCAGGGTCCTGGTTCAGACAGAAACATTTTTGTTCCTTTTAGGTATATAGTTAGCTGTACTAAGGACAGTCCCATTGGTTTCTTAAGGATATTTTTATTCAAGTATATCATGTACTTAGATTACATTCATTTCCAAAATTTTCCAAGATCAACATCTACTTTTATATCATACATAAATGATTATATATATATATATATATATATATATATATACAACTATTAAGTCTCGCATCTTTCTATGTGAAAAAGCATGCAATAATTGTCTTTCTGACTCGACATTTCAATTAATGAATTTCAGTTCCATAAACTTCCCTTCAAACAACATTTTGTTCTTTATGGCTAAATAAAACTCCATCTTTATGGGTATACATATGTGCATCACATTTTATCTGTTTACTGTTGATGAATATCTAGGCTGATTTCATAACCTGGCTATTATTGTGGACAGTGCTCCAATAAACAAGGACATGCAGGTCATGTATATATCACCTGTTGTCTTAGATAACTCTCAAGTAGGAACTGCATAATTATCATATGGTAGTTTCAGTATTTTAAGGAAACTCCATACTGATTTCCATGGTGCCTACACTAATTCACATTGCCACCATCCCCATGTTCACTGGCATGCTGATTTCTTAATGATAGTAACTGGGGCTAAAAAAAGAACCCCAATGTTTTCATTTGATTTGATTTATTCCTGATGACTAAGAATGCTGAATTTTTTTTTTTTTTTTTACATTTGTTGGCTCTTTGTACTTCATCTTTGCAAACTGTTCACTTAATTTGGCCATTTATTAACTGGGCTGTTTGGTTAGCCACTTCAACAAAAAGTGCTCAGAAATCTAGATAGCCACACATAGAAGAGTAACACTAACACCCTACTTCTCATCTTATCAAAAAACAACTAAAAATGGATTGAAGACCTTAATGTAAGATGAATCCAAGGTGTTTCAGTGAGTGCTCAACTGTGCATGCAAATTTGATTTCATCTTTAGTAAGCAGTAAAGTTATATGTTTGCCAAAAAAAAAAAAAAAGTGACACACTGGAAGACAAAAGTCACACAATTTCAATTTTATGTGTAACCTAGAAATGATGAACTTATGGAAACAGAGAGCAGAATTGTGGCTATTAGGCTTCAATGTGGGTCTCTTAACAATGGGGAAACGAATGGTTTAAAGATATAAAACTGCAGTTGGACAAGAGGCATGGACTCTTGAGGATATGGTTGATAACAATATGCATATATTTTAAAAGTTGTAAGATAGTATACTTTAAGTGTTCTCAAAACAAAAATGATGAATATGTGTGATATAACATGTTAATTGGGTTAATTCAGCCATGCCATTGTGAACATACTGTATTATGTATCATAATTGTGCATGACTTTATTTATGAGCTAAATAAATGAATGGAAAAAATATATTGTATGAAAAACATTTTATATAAAGATATACTGTAAACAAAAGGAAAAAAAAAGAAAAAGAGCACACATATACAAGAATTACATTCAAAACTTCACTTTATGAGGTTTTTTTGTTTTGTTTTTTGAGACAAGGTTTCTTTATGTAGCCGTGGCTGTCCAGGAACTCTCTTTGTAGACCAGGCTGTCTTGAAGTCAGAGATCCACCTGTCTCTGCCTCCTGAGTGCTAGGATTAAAGGCATGTTCCACTACTTCCAGGATCATTCAGATCAGACAACTCATTTCTTATCCTTGATAGACACAAGCTGTGGAGCGTTGTTTGAGATAGGGCTTTACTATACTGCCAACGCTGTTCTCAAACTCCAGGCTCAAAGGTTCCTCTTGCCAGTGCCTGGCTCAAAGAATACATGAACTGAAATTACTTTCCACATAACCAACGAAGATAAAGACTTGTGACAAAAATGAAGATTTTTTTTCTAAAGAGCTATAATCTATAAACATATGAGGCTAGCAAATTTCATAGACTAAAATTCTTTCAAACTCAAGTATCAAATAATTTAAATAGTATTTATATCATGGTAAAACATAAAGGAAAGAAATCTTAAACAAAACTTTAGGCCTGAATGATGAACTTCTGAATATTTAATATCATAAATAATTCATGCACTATTGTATATTTAAGTCTCTGTAAACAAATCATTTTTCTGAAAAGGTAATGAACAACCAAATAATAGTCTATTAATGAAACTCACTACAGCTGGGATATCACATAGGTGGAATTTTTTGTCTCTCATGCTTAAGATAATGGGTTCAACTTCCAGCATGGAATAAAATATTTTGAAGGGATATTTATATTATAGAATGCTATAATCTATAGCAATGAAATGGCACTTGTTACATAAGCAATCTTTTGACATATGAGCAATCCTTCATGAATAAACAAGAAACAAAATTAGTAAAATCAGAATATAAACACCGGAAGTATACACACAAAGCTACATATATCACAACAAAATAATGCCCACTGAATAAATTTGCTTAGAGACAAGAACAATATTTGCTAGCATAATCAACAATATAAATGATTAAAAGTATTAACAGAACATGAAGTTCCAAGAAAAGATATAAAACAAGGAATAGGTTAAAAAAAAAAAAAAGAAGACATAATCATTGTTTACATCATCATGTCTGGAAAGCCAAAGAAAAGTTATCTAAAAACTTATCAGAAACAACAACCATTCTAATTGAAATACAGTGCAAATAAATTACAAGATAATCAAAGGCCTGAATTACAGTAACAGACCACAAGAAAAAATACTAAACTATATGAGCTTAAGAAAAACATTAGTTGATTTTATAAGAAGACTTTAGATTTTTGTTCTAAAGGACAATAACAACTGAATAAATAGATAATCCTTACTTGGGTAAGATCCAATATGGTAAAACTGATAGTTTCACAGAAATATTATAGCAGAAAATAGTATAAGATGAATTTAATAAAGCTGAAGTCAGCTATAGAACAATAACATACAGGGCCCGAGCCTGTATTTAGGTAGATTACTCACACAGAGAAAATTACCTCTACTGAATGAGAAAGAAGACCAAAGTAAAGCTCAAAGGTGAACAGGACTTTAGACTTTTTTCTTAAATGGAAACAAGTAAATTTAAGTTACTAACAAAACTGGAGGGGTATGACTTCTAGTACTTTATCCTGTTTATTTATTCTTTGACACTAATTTTACATTCAAACAAATTTTTGCAAATTTTTGATTAAAATAAGTAAGACCATATTCCAAAAAGCCTATAAAATTGTATGAAGTGGTTATATACTGCATATCAGTACAACGGATTATGAGATAGTAATTATTAAAACTTTCACACATAAATAGCTTAGAACTATAAAGTATTTTTCTGCCCGTACCACAAGGATAAGGTCAGTAAGAAGTTTATGCTTGTCATTGTCACTCAGTGACCCAGAAGGATGGAAGAGAAAAGGACACTGGTACTTTCATGTGTCAGAAAAATATATTACCAGCTATTTAAAGCAAACGGCCATAATCATTACTATACTTTCAAAATCATAGGAAACACCTTTGGTTATTGCTGCAGACTAATATATACACATATATATGTGCACCACAGTTTCAAACACATATTTAAAATAAGGTAAGAAATTATATATGCTGTGGGGCAAAGGCTAAGAAACTGTTCCTAGTGCTTGAATACAGTAACCTTAAACTCCAAGTTAATATTTAGATTTATTTTTATTTTCTGTGTATGAGTATATGTCTACATGTATGTCTGTGCACGTGTTTGTTCCTAGTGCCTGCAGATGTTAGAAAAGGGTATCAGGTCCCCTGAAACTGGACTTACAAATGGTTGTGAGCCACTGAGTGAGTGCTAGGAACCCAACCTGTGCCCTCTGCAAGAACAAGTGCTCTTAAATGTTGAATCATCTTTCTAGCCCCCAAGTGTTAAACTTTAAGAGGCTATAGTCTTTCTTTAAAAAGCATTATGCTTCCAAGGCTAATGAAAACAGTTTCATAAAATTTTACCATTTTTTTTTAGTTCTTCTTTCTACTAAGCTAAACAGATTAAACTAATAAACTTCTCCAGTGACTTTCAAAATTAGTAAGCCTTACTTCTAATACTCAGAGTAATAGGTGATCATGTCAATCAGATATCAACTTTACAGAAAAGGATACAAATGTGTGGATTACAGTTCAATGAGCTGTGGTGGGGTTTTTTTGTTGTTGTTTTTTGTTTTCTTTTAGTAAGGGTCCCACTATGTAACCCAGATTGGCCTCAAATCTGCAGTCTTCTTGCCCCAGGATTACACACATGTACTACCCAAAATAGCTGAGGGGGATGACAATTTTTTTCCTTTTGAAAAATCTAAGAAATCTTTCAAATAGAAAAGTTAAAAACTGGTGGTGTGGTTCAAGGGTAATACTTCTCTCCCAAGCAGAATACTAAGGGTTCAGTCTCAACTATAGCAACCCCGCCCCCACGCACACATACAGAGTAGGGTGAGCTCAATGACTCATAATGCTCGTAGATTCCTATAGTTTTCTCTATATTTGCTTTATCACATATGTATTCATCTATCCAACAAACTTACTTTTAATTCATTTCAAAGTAGACAGTATTATACTTTACCTAGAAACAGCTCAGAGTTCAGTGTGTTTCGATAATATAATAATATATATACTATATATATATTGGTTTTTGAGACAGGGTTTCTCTGTGTAGCTTTGGAACCTATCCTGGCACTCGCTCTGGAGACCATGCTGGCCTCACACTCAGAGATCTGCCTGCCTCTGCCTCTGCTTCCCGAGTGCTGGGATTAAAGGCGTGCGCCACCAACACCCAGCTATAGTCTCTATTTTCAAGGTTAGCAATCATATGGTAAAACACACATGCACATTAGAATAAACTTTGACAAATGTATTCATATCTGAACCTAAATATCTACGCAGATGTACAATATTCAATTCATAGAGCAGAATAATATTGTAGTTGTGAGAGGCTAGAGGCAGAGACTGGAACAAAGCTGGTCCAAAGGGCATCAAAACTTAAAATAAGTCATTTCATAGTGACTATGATTAATAATATATTGCATATAGTCATGCATTGCAAAACCATATTTAAGTAAATATAGAAGGACCCATACAACAGGGAACCCATAAAATTATTAATGGGATTGAAAACATTCCCATTGCCTAGTCATAGTGCTTTTAACATGATCACAAAATACATTTCACATTTATGGTGATGTTAAGTGAAAACAAATACTGCATTATCCACAGCTGCATAAACATACAGTCTATATAATCATGTTATATATGTAATAACTGATAATAGACGATTACTTACTTACAAATACTACACTTTATCATAAGGTCATACACTTCCATATTAAAAAGTCTACTGTAAAACAGCATGCTATTCTGTCAATCTGAGCCTCAAGAACCTCTTCACCAAGATGTGAAGGGCCAGCAATTGACTAACATCATTTAGATTTGCATTCACGACAAAATTGCACAATGACACATTTCTTAGAATATTTCTCCATTGTTTGTTAAATGATGTATGGATACAACTGAAAAATGCAAACACTACATTGTAAGTGTTGTTAGTATCCAAAGAAGTTATGAAAATGTATATATTTAAAGGCCCACACATTTTTGAAGAATTTCTCTCTAGCCATTAATTATCAGTTAATTTTAAAACATAGCCAATACAAAAGGAAGAAATTATTATAAATGCCTTTTACAAAGGGAAGGTAAATATTTAATATCTATAGCAAGATGAGTACATATGATATACCCAATTGACATTCATCAAATTTAAAATAAAAATTATTCCCACAAGAGTGCAAGAATAAATCCATTAATAATAGATACAGCAATAAAAGTAAACTTGTATATGTTCCTCTCCTGTATCTTCAATTAAACATATAGATGCTTTGGGGAGCAAGAACATTTCTTGGGCATGTGAAGCAAACACTACATTAAATGCTATATAAATTAGTGACTGTTTGAGAAGAAGTGAAGAAAGAACAAAAGCCTAAGAATCAGCCCAATTTGGGCTGGAATCTCTTCATACCTAACCAGTTATGTAACCATGTATCCATTAGTTACTGCTTCTAGGCCTTAAATTCATCACCTAAGAGTTAAGGCTTATGTTTTACTTTCCTTTCAAGGTCAAATTTCAAATAAATGACCTATATCCAGACCCAGGCATGGAAAGCTCCCCTTCTGTCCCCCAAGACTTATAGGAAATTACTCTGACCCTATTCTAGACATATGCAGGGTAAAAGGATCCTCAGGAACAAGCACATGCATACCACAAATCTATCCCTATTGTAGGGAGATACATATGGGTCTATTTAGAACTAAACATCAGGATGCCTGACCTCCACAATCTGAAAGGACCTACCTTCCTGGGTCTTATTTCCCAAGAATATGGATAGAATCTCATTGTGAGGATAGTGTGTGTGTGTGGGGGGGGGGGGTGTATCTAAAATACCTATAAATGTACAAAGTCATTTCAAATACAGAATATGGTATAGGATAAGAAGAGAATAGTTTAGACTTTGGATGGTTTGGCCCATATGAACATATTCTGCCATGTAACTCTGAGGAATCCAAGAACTCCCAGTTCAAACTCAACTTTCTGATCCCTATGAATATTTATTTGTCAAAGTTGGAAGATGAGCCACATTTTATGTAACTATATAATATATATACATGTTATAAATGGGTGCTCATATTTGTTAAAGACCCCACAAAATATTAAAAAGTGGCTTTTCTACAGTTAATGCTAACACTCTAGTGTATTTATAGCATTTGCTACATGTTAAGTATCATATTTAATCACATAAAAATGCATTAAGTTTCAATATACCAACCTTCAGATAAAGAGACATGTAAGAAACGTAGCCAGAACTTTTTTCTTTACCTCTACACTATTCTCCACTTCCAAATACCTTGGCATTTTACCCAACCATAACACTAATTCTATAGTCTGTAAGACAAAGTGCCCTTAATCCCTAGGTCTCTATATTTTCTTTGACCTCTCTTTAGCATCAGTCACTAATCTGTCTTAGAAATGTTTTCTCTTTTGGCCTCTAAGAGTATACTATCCAGTTCTTCTCTCTGCTTTTTGTTCTTAAGCCTCCTGTTTCTCAGAGTTCTTTTAAAAGATAAATAACAGATTATTTCTAGACAGTATCAGCACAAAGTATATGTTTAGTAAATGTGAGATTTTCTTGCCTTGGTAGAGATACAATCTAAAAAGAATAGCAACTATTTTCAGTACCATACCAGCCAGAGATGATCTGTATAAGAAATCTAGTTTTAATATGACTTAGTTCCCTGATCATAGGCAAGTCATTTTGCTTCTCTGAGTTCCTGCTTCCCATTTGAATTATACTGTAATATTAAACAGTATAATTAAATTAAATTAAACAAGATACAGGTAATAAAACAAAAAGTACAGAGCATATAGTTAGTAAATGTTTGCTCCCTCTACTTGTTTCCAAATGTATAAAACTAGTTCTTTCCTCCTTTTGTGTGACTTCCCAAAACTATGTTCTGAATCATTCAACTTGTTTTCTTTTATCCTTTATACCTACGCTCTTTCACAACTGTGAATCCAGCTCTTCTAGAATATGGTTCCCAGTTGTCTCTGTCTCCCTCTAAATGTCTAGGCCCATATCTGTAAGATGTGCAAATTATTTCTTCTGAGAATCCCACTGCTTGCCATATCAAATTTATCCTTTTCCTTGACAAAACAATAGAAAGCGAAGGATGCAGCAAACAAAATTATGAAGCAGAGGTGATGGGACGGATGATAAAAAAGCAACTCATTTCAGTTTCCAAGCTTGCCTAACATAATGACAACAAAAGTGATTAGGGTTTTCATAGATCATGTCCAAAATGCTTGCTCTCTTCTTCATTCTTCAAACAAAAAACTATTTTTAAAACTATAAAGCCCCAAATGGCCTTACTCTGAATGCCCTTCCATTTACATAATCCCTAGACTAACATCTACTTACTACCTTTTATCCCTACCTGAATGTGTTCTTTATGCCCAATTAACAATCACTTAATTTTTTAATATACTTGTGACTTTCAAAAAATATTTGGTGAAGATATAGCCAAAACTCAGATCATAATAAGTAAACATGTTTAGATACTTTTTTTCTGACATGAAAGGAAATATTCTTCAAATCAATAGGCTAGGGATTCTTTTAAAATAGGGAAAATATGAAAATGAAAAATTTCCTATTTCACTGGCCTTGCCTTTAAAACAGAAAATAACCTTTCAACATAATTCATGTTGCTGATTAATACTCTAGAAGCTATTTTTTAATGCCTGTGCAAACTTTTCTTCAAAAAATAAATTTTTTTCTAAAACATTTCCTAGTCATTATCTTCATTTTATTAGAGAGTAATCATTTTATTTAAAACAACTGCAAAAATGGCAGCATGTCTCTAAAATCATGTAATATAAGCAGGATTTACTTATTAAATATTAAATAACTTAAAAACTTCTATATCTAAGTGGCAAAAATTACCATAATGCAGCAATTTTAAAACAAAGGATTCTTCATTGGTTGCCTTTATTTCATGTCCAGGATAATTTAATTGCATTCTAGTTTCAAAAAATCAAAGAACGGGTTTTATGTGCTCATCTTACCTGAGTCGCTTTATCTTTCATGCATAAAGGGTAGTGAACATGAGGGTCCCGGGGCCACTGTCCTGTGAGGTAAGGTCCTGTTATCGCATCCAAAGAAGAGGTTCGCCTTATTGTACTAGAGGTCCGAATTTGCTGAGATTTTGGCTTGTCCACTAAAAAAGTGGGAAAAAAAATAGATTAGGTAGGTATTAGAGCATCTTTTTAAATTAATAATTTCAGAGCTTGTAAATGTCATTTCATCACCTTTTCTACTAATATAAAAACTCTAATAGCCTTCTTGTATGTGCTGATGAAGTTATGGACCCTTTTCCATGAAAATATTAAGAAATACACCTTTAGGGTTTTCACAGATCCTCGAAAGCCCAATCATTTAGGGATCTGTTAGGAAATCTACATATCATTTCTACTGTAACAAGATTCCATCATGTCTCACAAACTGCCACTTTTATTTGTAAATGCCATCCCTGAATTCATTTCATCTAAATCTTACAATGGCTCCCTGGTACCATTGTTAAAACTAATTCCACGGTTATCATCTATTTTATGACATAAAAGATTTCCACAATTTGGTTCTCATTTATCTCAGTGTTTGTTATCTTGCTACTCTTCCACATGCCTATTCTAGAGTCATTTGAATAATTTATATTTTTCCAAAAGTAGAATGTCTCTGTCTCTGAACCCTCTATATCCTCGGCCTATAATTCTGTCCTTCCAAGTTCAGCTGACAAACACTTACTGATCTCTAAGACCAGTTAGGTGTCAGTCATCTGATCAGTGCTGTGAAAGTTTGCTCAACATCCTTTATCTCCTTCCTTCTCTAGTTAAGAAAGCCCCAATCCCTTCTGCTTTCATGTTACCCTAAGTTTATCTTTCCCACCAGAATGTAATTTCAGATACTACAGACTGAAAGGAAGCTGATACTTAATAGTTAATGAATTGATTCATGACCACACAAATAACATTAACAAAGAACTTCGTATTTTAGTTCAACATCCTTATTTGTAGATGAAGAAGTCAAAGCAAGGTAAAAGAGGAAAAACAGACAGAGGGATCTTTGAACATTTTATACAGTTCAATCAATCTACTCCAACAATTTAATTCTCTTCCCCATTCAGGTACTGCAAGTTTCTGTTGAAGAGCAACATTATCACATGGAACACCTAACATATAAAGAAATTAGAAGATTTTTCCATGTATGCACCCAAATAACTTACGATCAATATGTACCTATTAATAAAGTCCACAGGATTGGGAACAGTAAAATTGCCAAGACTCAGCCTTTTTACAGTCCTGTTTTAAATCAGGCAATGTACTGTCCATATTACTAAAGATCAAGAAAAATATTTTAATGTGTCACTGTCATTTAGGTATCTTCTTGAAACCAGAATACACTATTAGTTTATCAAAATAGAGAAAGGAAAAATACTATGTACACTGATGTTATATTATCTAGGCACACTATCTTAGAAATGTAGCTTTTGTTTGACCTAAGAATTATTAGAGAAAATGTAAAAATTACCAAATTCCCTCTTTATTTTTATTACTTAATGAAAGTTTACTTGCACAAAAGGCAGAAAATCTAATGTTGTCTATTTCTATTGTTTTGAATCACCTGCAATTTTCTTTGTGAAAAAAAAGGCATGATTAATTTTCCTGAGTAATAAAGAAGATACATTTTGGTTCTGGAATACAACTTGTCAACTCAATTAAATAAAAATCTAGAGTGAAGAGTTAGTCACTTGACTTGTTACTAAGAAAGGTACTGTAATATATCTATTACTGAGTTCTAAAAATTTTCTTTTGGAAAAAATTCACATTTATGTTTTTGTTTTTTACAATTTGATACACATCGCCTTGTAAATCATCATTCCTCATATGCATTCTAATTAAAATCTGTCTCATTTACTATTTTTTAGTTTTAAATACCATCAAGCTAGGCATTATGGGATTCCCAACAGCTTTCTGTATAATTTATCTTGTCGTTTATTCTCAAGATCATCTAGTCAAATTTAATGTGTATGTTCTGTACAAACTGTCTAATCCTATTTTATTGTAAAAAGTTAGTTTATCCCACTTGTAATAGTTTGTACTATATTTTTTTCTTGTTTTTTTAATGATTCCTTCCTACTTGCTTTTTGTTCATTTTACTATTTTTCTCCTTGTCCCTTTCTTACCAATTCTTTTAATTCTTTCTATTATTTTCCCAGTTTATAAAAACAATATTTCTAATCCTATAAGCTGTGAAAAACAAAATTAATGTATACCCTATAATTTGTTTTGTCATGCCCTTAAGGTTTTTGAGAGTTACTTCGTACTTCTTGCACCAAAAAGAAAAAGGATATAAACAATTACTTCTTGAGTGACAGAGCTAATACTTATAGCAGTTGCCCACTAATAAAAAGGACACAGAAAATGAAAAGCCATTATTAGTGCAAAATATAATACCTACTTAATCTATTCTAAGCTATTTGAAAGTTGTGTGTTGTCTGTATGCTTTTAAAACTCTTTTTAAGTTGAGTTTGTAGATCATTAGGTCAGTATAAGACTCTGGGGTTCAGTACCTATTAACAACACTAAAAAAGAAAAAGAACAATCCTCCTAGCAGGCATGGTGGCACACACCTTTGATCCTAGAATGCACAGAGGCAGAGACAGGTGAGTTCAAGACCAGACTGCTTTATACATGAGTTCCAGGACTACACAGTGAGACCCTGTCTCAGGAAAAAAAAAAATGTAAAACAAAACAAACAGAAAAAACTGCAAGAATCACAACAAAAAATCCTAATCTTAAGGCAAATTAAATACAGATTGAAAAACATTTATTGTATGTGAGCATGTGTGTGAACATGTGCACAAGTGTGCTGTCGTACATGAAAAGGTCACAGATTGGTATGGAGTGTCTTCCTCAGCTGACTACAATAGTATTCTTTCATGCAATGATTAGCCATAATAATCCCATTTATCAGATGCAATTAAGATCTTAGATTTATCTGAGAATTTATCATAAGTAGTCTATTCCAACAAACTCAACTGTTCAAAAAATTATCTAAACTTCGAATGAGTTTGAGTTTTGACTGCTTCAAAACCTAAGCCTAGGTGCCCTTTGAGTTGTATATATTTTCCACCAATTCTAGTTTCGTATTTTAGCACAATAAATCCAACAGTTAGACTAATGCAACAGAACAGCCAACTAATTTGATCCCAACATATTTTTTTTATTATTTAGTGGTAATTTTATTATTTTAGTGGTAATTACTAGTGAAAACTAGTAATTTTGAAAACCTGATATCTTAAGATAATAATCGCCGGGCGGTGGTGGTGCACACCTTTAATCCCAGCACTTGAGAGGCAGAGGCAGAGGCAGACGGATCTCTGTGAGTTCAAGTCCAGCTTGGTCTACAGAGCGGGTGCCAGGATAGGCTCCGAAGCTACACAGAGAAACCCTGTCTCAAAAAGACAAAACAAAACAAAAAGATAATAATCACCAGTGGAAAGTTACCAAAATGGAATTTCTACAAAAAAGTTTGAGAATGTTAGAAATTTTAAGAACTTTAGCTATAGGGTATTATAAGTCATCATACCCTACAAACTACACTTAGCAAGTAATAAAGATGTCTTATTTCTGAACATATGCATAATGGAAAGCATACAACACACTACACACTCCCATTCTTTATTTCAGTCTGTTTACCATATATTCAGTTCAGTCTGTATGAGCAAATAAAAACTGACAGTTCTCTAGGTTTAGACCTCAATCAAGTCAAGATCAGCCAAAGCTTTCCATTTACAATGACACAAGCAAAGCATAAACTTAAATCATTTCTATTTAAATCTTTAAGTAGAGCTATCATTCCTCGAAGTATCGCAGACAATAATTCCATGAAACAACTGTCACAACAGCACCAGTAAGAATCAACTACTTTATCCTTAATTCAAGAACCTCATTATTACAATTGCAAGGAATCCTAACAGAAAAGTATTCAGCAACATGCTTAAGAAAACTAAGAACTACCATTATTTCTTCTAGTTATTTTCTATACAGAAATCATATTGGCATTTTAGTACAAATATTGAACTAACCACACTAGCCAACAGAAGCAGCCGTGCATCATCTGTCATGCCAGCAACATATCCTTACGTGGAAATGAGAAGCAGAGAAAGGAACATATTCAGAAGCTTTCATGCCAGCTGGTATAGCATTTGTAACACATAAGTGACTTTTTCAAACAAGATGGAAAAGCAAACTAACATCCAAGTTGTCCTAAGACCTTCTTAGACAATGCCTTAGCACACACACATACCCAAACACAAAATCTGTTTTATTTTTCACCAAGCATGATTTGCCTATTAATACTAACACTCAGAGGCTGAGGCAGCAGGATCTTGAAGTCAACAGTATCCTGAGATAGATATATAGATATATATAGATATATAGATATATAGGTATCTCAAAACTCTGTCTAGGAGAATTTGGTAGAAGGAATCTGAATATTTCAAATGAACTTTTCAGGATACCAGGTCACCTAAATTCTACAAAAGCTCAAGAGCCAATGGCTGGAAAATTGGAACTAACTCTTAGGATCCAGGTGCTCAAACACACACACACACACACACACACACACACACACACACACACACACACACACTCTATATGTATGTATATATATACATACATACATACATACATACAATACATTGAAGTTTGACTCAGGAAAACATACTGCTACATAAAGGGCAGCCAGATCTTTGAAATTTGAAGCTAAATAATAATAACCAGTCTGCTCCTTCAAAACAGTCACTTTCCAAACTAAGCACTAACCATATAGCAAATTTTCTATTTTAAATGAAGAGCTCAGATAAATCTTATGAACATTAAGAAGATAAAAGCTGAATAAAGACTTGGATAACACTAAAGATGCTGTGGAAAGCATATAGAAACATGTTTTATTTTATATGCCTACATATTATTTATTTACTCATATACAGGAGTTGAATTCGAGTTACCCTACACAAAGGATAGTGCTCCCTCCCAGAAGCTTTATGTTGCCAAATGCAAACGGACAGATACATCATGTTGTTGGTCATGAGTAACCAAAAGACACCCCACACCCCAATATAGGCTACTACCTCTGCTCTTGGTTTAACATGAGAACTTGATAAGACACAATTGTTGAAGACATCACAGGACATGTAGAAATCAAGTGGGTACTGACCAAGAAGCTTGTTTCTTGTCAGACAACTTTCATACTATCAGAAAGAGCTGATGTAGGCTGCTGGGAGGAAGTTAGCAACAGCTTTACCCAACTGAGAACCTTGTGAACCACAATGACCAGTGTTACAAGATATACCCATGGGTGCAATAGCAGCATGAAATGTTACAAGGGTAAACAATTGCTTTCTGATCAGATTTAAGACCCAGTCCACAAAGGAAAATCATTCTGGTCCTGTTAATCCAGCTAAAAACCCATGGGTGATGTGCTCACAGGCCCCAGGGGGTAAATCGATTACTACTGTGTTGTTAAGAGGACAAAATATCAAACTATCCTGTAAATTCATAACTCTATACCTACAGACTAGTGTACCTATCAATCCTTCTCATAAAGTTTCTTTGCACAGTATGTAGTGGTTAATGCAGACACTCACAACTGATCAACCTACAGAGAGTAAGTGTTCATGGAGATGGAATGCTCAGTCACAAATAGGACATCTTTATCACCACCCCCCACCAAGCTTCAAGGACCATCACAAAAGAGAAGGCAAAAAGATTTTTAAGAGCAAGAAGCTAGGGAAAACCCGAGTGAAAAAAGTATCTTGTAGACATGACAAGGTAACTGCACTCATGAACTCACATTAGCCGTGGTTGCCTGGACAAGAGTAACCAAGTCAGCCAGGCAGTGGTTGCTCACGCCTTTAATTCCAGCACCAGGGTGGTAGAAGCAGAGGCAGGTGGATCTGAGTTTGAGTACTGCCTAATCTATAGAGTGAGTGAGTTCCAGGACAGTCAGGGCTACTAAGAGAAACCCTGTCTCAAAAAAAAAAAAAAAAAAAAAAAACATGATGAAGATGAAGATGATGAAGAAGACGAAGAAGGAAGGAGGAGGAGGAAGAAAGAAGGAAGGAGGAGAAGGATGAAGAAGAGAAGGTCAACGTTCCAGCATAGGAGACACAGGAGCTCATGACATGCCCCCAAACCAAGAGCTACTGACAGTTGATGGCTTCTTGGCAAAGATAATGTTTTCTTTAAGAAATGGTCCATGATTGGTCAGCCATACTCCAGTCGGGGGCCTCAAACCCATGAAACTATCAACAGAACAAACTGGACTCCATGGTTTATTTAAAAAACAACAACAAAAAAGATAAGACACAAAGTTGAGAGCATGTGGGTAGATACAAGAACAGTTATCAAAAAGGAATGGGACATGAAGGTGATTAAAATACTATGGAAAAGAAAGGGAAAAAAAGTTTGGGTAAAGATTCAAGCATTTAAATAAAGCATTTGGAGTGCAATGAAAGTTGATTGAAATAAAAGTCATTTACTGAAAAATATAAGGCAGTCTCAAAAACTCTATTAAATTTACTGTCTTCATACAACCAAAGTGCAAAGGCAAAATTAAACTCTGCTTTAAAATATAAGCAGACTAGAACTTAGATGTTTAAGCAGAGTGAAACTTCAATTATAACACCTTAATTTTATTGAAAGATTTAATCCTGACCCTAAAATTACAATACTGTATATCCATCTTATAAAACAACCTTTACCCTTTAAATATTGTGTTTTATAATGCTAAACCTATTTTAATCATTATAGAACTCAAGACAGCAAATGCACTGAGACTGCAAGACATTAGGTGGCTTTTCTCCAATTTCAAAATATTCAAAATAATATACTTTTTAATCCAAGATTTGAAAAATAGCCATAAATATATAAAAGTAACGGACGTGCCTGCCATTGGTTCACTACAGCTAAAGACAAAATAGATAAAATTCCATTTGTAAAAGTATGAATATTAGCTATTTAAACAGTATCATTACCAAATTATATTTTCTCTTTCCTCATCTTTTGATATTAAAACTGGATAACTGAGAATAAGAAAAAAAATGTTGGGGCCATGCACAGTGGTGCACACCTTTAAACTTAGCATTTCAGAAGCAAGGGCAGGCATATTTTATGAGTTTAAGCCCACCCTAGTCTACATAATGAGTTCCAACATATTAGAAAACAGGATAATTTATAAAGAGGTTCATATGGGTTCATAAGTTTTTTCTTGTTTATAAAGACAAAAATTAGTTTCTGCTCAACCTAGAGAACAAAGTAACTGAAATCTGAGCACCCAACTGTCCTCTATTAATACAATTTTGACCTATTCTTGCCTTCCAAAGCTGATGATAAGAGTAAATTCCAAAGAACAACCTAGAGAAGCCAATAGCAAATGTCATGAAAAGAACAAGGAAATAGGAATCCAGGAATCCCTTTAAGGGAAATGGTTGGTCAGAGGACTCACAGAAAAAAGACATCATAGAGCCTTAAGAAGGACCTTCTCCTTGCCATTGAGGAGGGTAAATGGAACACTGACGTGACAAAGAAAATAATCCAATGGACATATCAAAAAAGAAGAGTCTCTTTAAAATATTGTTTACATTATATTCAGTGTGTGTTTGTATACAGAGGTCAGAGGAAAGCTTAGAGTGTAAGCTTTCCACCACATGGTTTCAGACTTGATAGCAAGCAGCTGTACTCACAGAGCCATCTCATCTGCACCTCAAAATTTTTAAAGCAAGAAAAGAATTAACTATATTAATATTATGGAAAAACTCTACAAAAGAACAATCAAATTATGTCAACTTTAAGATACAGTATGAGTGAATAGAACATGAAAATGTAAAATGAGATATGTAGCTATCTGAATTCCTATAGTTCCTGTAATTTTTTTAAAACAATATACAAAACAACACTCTGGGAAAACCATAAACTTTCTCTCCTACTTGACCTGCAACAGAATGACTTAATATATTGCTAAAAACATCGGTCTGGCTAAACAAGTAAAAAGGTTTTTCACAAATTAAAATGAAAATCTGTAGAATTATAAGCCCAAGTATATTTTAGCATGCAACTTATAAATGAAAAGGTTCAATTACGGTACTTTGCTTGTATAATAACAATTACAGATTGGCCAATAACAGCCTAATAATAGAGTGAACAGTTAAATCCACAGTAAGCTATAGATGAGATGAAGGGGAAAAGGTTTAGGAAAAGAATAAATGCTTAAAACCTTAGGGATTGTATGACTGTCATTTAGGTTGATTTATTGATGCCAACATTATAAACAGAAATCTGCAGTAAAATATATGCAAATCCATCAATGTTCTCAATATAAGACAGATTAGTAAATTAACTCTACCCTACAAGTTGCATTTTCCCACAACAGTCTTCTTTAGACTCAGCAAAGGTGAACAGGCCATTGACTGGAAATGCAAAACCACACTTGTTTAGAGTACATAGGTTCAACAGAATGAAGGCTTCAGACATAGGGAGATACAATTGTTTATTCTAGCATTTAATTTCATAAATATTGACACCAAAGGATCAAACATGTAAGTATGAATCAAACATTGAATGTTCCATTAAAGCTGGAATAAACCAAAAACAGAAGAAAAGGTCCTGAAAAATAAAATGAAAACAAAACAATCGAACAAATAAATGAAATGAAAGCTTCACCAATCCCAGTGAGTTTAAAAAAAAAAAAAAAAAGAAAACAGATAAAGCAGTCATCTGTGTTTGCATACACAGAACACATTCCACTCCTTGTGCATAAAAGATTTCCAGGAAGCAATGGCAATGATTGAAAATAAAGTAGATCCACTGCTAGAAATATTTTAGAATAGCATCATTCTTTATTCCTCTAATTATAAAACTGGTCCTTCCATCTTAGTCAATAGTAGTCTATGAAAATAACTAACTGAACAATTCTTGTGTCAAGATGGTACTCCCCAGTAGATAGTAATGGAAGTTCCAGGGTTTATTAACATCTAAGTTAAATTTTTTAGCTTACATAATGGAATAACATTATTCAATTCCAGTGCCCTCCAACTTGAGTCAATCAATCAAGATTTTAGTTTGGGAAACAATTTGTCATTAAAAATAAACATCAGAGCTGGGACAACTGGAATACAAACATTAGCACCACACCTCCAGATGTACTGGAGACTCATCTCAATATGGGAGGAAGACAGACGAAACCACACCAACCAAATCATACGAAAAAAGACAACTCAAAGTAATTGTCCCTCTCTGTTCTCTCTCTCTTTCCACCTGTTTTTTTTTTCTTAATCATTTCAATGAAGTGTGCAGATAGGATAAGAAGTGAACAAAGTATAAGATCATTTAGCAAACACACTAAGATATTTGTGTTTCCCAGAAACTCTGGTATAGTCTGGTCTTATTTCTCTGAGGCTGCCATTACTTAAGACATCTCTAAATTTTTTAAAGATGAGTTTTCAATATTTTAATCAGAAAGTAGCTACAGGTGCTATGACTGATGATAGCTAATTACTTCCAAATAAATACATTCCAACAAAATCACAGGATCAACTTGATGAGGTGTCAGATGTACTAACAATACACAATGAGTTTATGTACCTATTTAACAAATTAAAAAAGAGTGGAACTACCAAGGAGAACTACTGCAGTAACTGCAAAGACAATTGCTGGTTAATCACCTTTCTTTTAAGTTCTAAAGTATAGTTATGCTGGTTAATGCTGGCTTATCACAGTAACAGCCTAATGTGTATCTTCCTGGCTGACAGATGGCCCTCCTATCATCATTCAGTGATTCAGACTTCCTTCATCTTACAGAGCACCATTCCTCTAAGCCTCCTTAGTCTTCTACAGGAATCTCTCTGTATCCAGCTGGCAGAAGGCAGGAGAACAAGAATAAGGAAGGTCAAACTAACATTTTTTAATTGAGCAGGATCAAAGTATTAGCTTGCTTAGCTCTAAGGAGCAAGGCTATGAATTATAGTCTAGAAGTGGACTTACAAAGAAGGAAATACCAGGATTTAGCAAAAACTTAGAAATCTTCACAACAGAAATGTCTGAATCAAATTTCAAAGTCAGCCTCACTGGGCTATCATCATAATCTGTCATTGAAAGCAGATAATCTAACCTAGTCAGCACCAGGTTCCTAATAATTTTTTGTTACTTTCAAAAGTTCTTTCCCCCTCTAAAAGATATTCACTATCATTGAGAATACTGTAAATGAAATGTTCTTCAAAAAATTTCTTTTTCTTTAAATGTTAGGATACATATATAATTCCTCAATGATTTCTTTAAGTGTAACTTACCTCAAAGTTCTACAGGTTTACCAGAGAAATGTGGCAAGTTATTTGAAACAGACTATGACTATACATGTGTGTGTCGAATCTAAGGAGAAAAAAACTCTGCTGAGCAACATTAAAACAAAATACTGAAGTTAAATTTTTTAGTAACTTTAACAGCAGATTTAACTATAAAACATTTTAACTACTTTTTAATTGATTGTGCACATGTGTACATTTTCATCAAACATACAGGTTAGAGAACAACTTTCCGGGGTCTGTTACCCCCTTCCACCATGTGGGTCCAGAGGCTAGAACGCAGATCAGGTTCAGTGGCAGGCATTTTTGCCTGCTGAGCACCTCACTGGCCTATAAAACAGCTTTTGATAAACTAAAACCTCTTGGTAAGCAAGGAAATCTAGTACTATCATCTGTTCTAGGTTATAGGATTTGAAGCCATTTGGAGACTAGAGGTTCTGTTTTCAAATACTTTCTATTTAAAAAGGTATTACATGCATCATACCTTCCTAATTTTAAGAGAACATCCATTCTCTTAGTACTGTTTGTTCTCATCTAAGTAGCACAAGGGGAATAATGTAATTGAATAAAGTCATACAAATATAACAAGTCTCAATGTCTTTTCAGAAGCCCCTGCACTTCAAAAAAAATTAAGTGTCAACTCAAAAGAATCTTTAATAAAATTCCAAACAAGCTGATAGAGTAACATTAAAAAACATTCAAATAGAGGAGTGTATTTGGTAGGCCGACTGAAATCCAAAAATGACTAAATTCCTACTTTTAAAAAACTGACATTTTTAAGTTAAGACCACATGGTTCCTTAAATAGCTGCAGCACAACAGAAAGATGTGTATACAATGCTTCAAAAAATGCAGAGGAATAACAGTTACCTCCATCTGAAAAAGTTGAGACTATCTGAAGGACTACTTGACTACTTGCAAAGAATTCAGGAGTTTTTAGCAAAAAAAAAGAAAAAAAACAATCCACACACATTAGAGGAAGGGACATTCCTGACACCGACCATGAATTCAAAGCAAAGAATTACAAAGAATACTAACGTATCATTAAAAAAAACAAAACATTTTCTTAAAAATAGTGAATTCAATCTAGCAGGAACACAAGCACAAAATAGATATAAGATGAGTGAGTCTTTTATGTCAAGCTAAACATGGTGGACTTCTTATTAACCTTAACTTAGAAACCAAAATAAATTTTTTATTTTAAAAAAAATCACATTTTTTCTTCTAAAGATAGACTATACTTAATGGTAGTAAAATAGCAAAATAAAAGCCTAATGGTAGGGAAAGACTAAGAGGTATCAATTCCTATAAGTACTAAGCAGTCTATGATCTAACAGGAAATAGTTGGGACAAGAGAAGTAAGGGAAAAAAAACTGATAGACTTCAGAGAATTCTAAGGCAGAATAATATATAGTAATCAGAGGGAGAAATAAGATAGAGGGAAAGTCAAGCTTTATGTTGACACAAAGTAAAATAACAATAATAATCACCATCATCCAATACTCTAGATCTGAATGTCTACCAAGACTGCGTTCCACAGTGCCAACAAAGAAACCATCCATCTTCATTTCCACAAAGTTCTGACTTAAAACTTAAATCATCCAATATTTCTGATCTCGATAACTGTACTTCTAAACTTCTGTCTCTGTACAATTGAATCAATAAAGCATGATTCAAATGTGCAACTCTATAGTTAAATTTTTATTAAATTATTTTCTTAATAGCATAAAAATACTAGTCCCCTTTTTCAAAGCATCTAGACTGACTATTAATTTCCATACTAAAATAATGTGGCATATTCTACCCTGTGGAAACAGGTCTAAGAAAAAAAAATGCTAACAAACCTTCAAAGACGGTTATGTTTTAAAAAATTTAGTTTTTTAAGTTCGTAGAATATGGATGCCAGTTTTAATCGTCTGTTAACAAGCTCTACTTGTAAGAATGATTACTCTAGTCTACAAAAATGCCACACATACTTTCTAAATATTTAGTTTTGTGTGTGGTGTGCTCATCTGCTTATGGCTGCCTTCAGAGGTCAAAAGAGGGGATCAGAATACCTGAACCTGGAGTTACACGTGGTTGTGAGACCCCTGGGTGCTAGAAATGGAACTCCATTCCACTGCAAGGGTAGCAGGCACTCAACTTCTGATCTATCTGGCCAACCCCTATACTTTGTGTTTTAAATTCAGATAGGGGCTCTTGCTCAGACTGGCTTTAAGATCTCTATCCTCCTGCCTCATCTCTGAATACTAATTAATATTACAGGCATAGACCACAATGCCGAGCTTATAAGTACACTTCTCAAATTTTCAATTTTTAATGTAAAATCCAACACAATTCTGAAGTCACTAATTATGAAGCCTATTACAGGAAAACATGGTACATTTGTTAAGAATAATAAACAGGCTAGAAAGATGGCTCAGTGATCAAGAACACCTGAGTTTGATTCCCAACACCTACATGCCAGCTTACAACTGTATGGAACTCCAGTCCCAGGGGATTAGACACCACCTTCTGGCCTCCATAGGCACCATGGTGCAGAGATACATACATGCAGGGCAAAAAACACCTATACACATAAAGAGAGTAAAATTTAAAAAGCAATCAACTGGATACAACTATGAATTCAAATTATGTTTAACGATTCGCAAAAGGTAACATGTCGAAACTAAATTTTTCTCCAAACCAAATCAACAAACCTATTTTTTTATCAAACAACTTTAAAGCAACAGTTTAGTCCACAAGCTCAACATTTAAAGCATTCCTTCAGGAAAGAAACATAATTGTAATGACATAAGTAGTAAATTACCCCATAATCACAGGGAAGAACTTCAAAACTGTGTCTAGTTGGGTCTCTGTTGATTTTATCTTATGTGAGTGGGCACAATTTAAGACACTACCACTTGTATACTAAAAATTAAAGTAGTACAAAAAAGATAATCATGCATCTCTATTCTATGTGGAGAGAATACCAGGAACTTCTCATTATCTGATGATTGCTGAGACTGGCGTGTGCTCTTCAAAACACACAGACACATGTGTGCATTCCCATTTTCCTCTCCTCTTCCCTCCTCCCCACCCTGGAAGCTTAAAAAAAAAAAAAAAAAAAAAAAAAAAAAAAAAAAAACCACCCCTAGGAATATAGGAATATATAGTTATAAATAAAAGCATGCATTCCTACAAAGAAATGACTGGTCTAATGATGTTTACTCATTGTTTTGTCTTCCTGACAGTGATAGGAATACAAGGGTTTCTAACAGCTTTTCCCAAGGAAGGAAGGCTAGTTCCTAAGACTGCCTATAGTGCTAGGAAATTATAAAAGGAGTAACACCTCTTTGTTTTTGTTTGTTTAGGACACAATATTTTAGAACAGACCTTGGAGTATTTATCCAAAATAAACACATCTTTTCACAGGAAAGGAGAGAGAAAAACAGTACAGAGTTCTTTCCTTTTTAAGAGTTATTTGAATACTAAATTTCTAAGAACTTTATAACTTAAACTAGGGAGGCAATGGAAATGATATCTTCATATTCATTTAGTACATCTTCTTGGGTATGAGTTAATTTTGCTAAATGTCAGAACATTTATTCAGCAAAAAGGAATTACATTATTCAGTAATATGTTTTAACAACCTCAGATGAACCTTGTCTGACTGACTTCTTATACAGTTAGAGCAAATAACATTTTGGTAAATTAAATTATTTTGCTTGCACATAAGTTAGAGGATCAGTAAAGCAAATAAGCACCTAAAAACCTGCTTGACAATTTAAGCTCTCATCATAATAAAGCACAGATTCATATATAACTCACATTCTCCTTACCTGGGTTTGAGAAATACTACTTTTCAATTTCTAACTGAAAGAGCACACTGATTTGGGGCATGATGTTGTTAAATTACTGAAAATATAGTACATTTAAACACTTATCCCATGGAATCTCAATAGATAAAAATCTACCTGACAGAATACTAAATAATTGCTGAAAAAGGGAAAATTAGTCTTCTCCAGAAATAAGCACCCTAATTGGCTAGCAGGTGCTCAACCCTGAAATCATATACGTATAAGCAACACTAAATGTACTTGCCAGGTTGTATTTATATCATTATACATTTATATATACACAGGTGATATGTGTATGAAAATAATAAAAAGGTAAAAAAACATGAATTTGAGAAGGAGTGGAGGTGTGGAGACATGGGAAGGGCTGAAAAGCAAGGGATCAAAATAAGTAATTAGTACATGCATCAAAAAATTTTTTTAAATGTTTATCTTTACATTTCATACTTTTAGCTTCTTAGGAAATTGTCTCAAAGTCAAGGTCCATTTAAGTAATGGTTTGTGTTAGTCTTTTAAATGACTTTGTAAGAAACTATCTTAAAGTCATTTTAGTACCTTTCACACTCTATGTATCTATGACTAAAAAATATGTATAGTTGTGTCTAAACTTGTATTTTATAAAAAAAAATCACCCTCAATCTGTAGAAGCCTATATTATGTCTTTTAAAATATAAACATTTGTATAAAATTCATTTTGTCCCAACTACTCTAAATGTGTGTTTTTCCAAGCTTAACCACAACCACTGAATGTCAAGGCCAAAACAAAGACCAACACCAGGTAATTTTATAAAAGGGGCAGCATAAATATATTTAATCTATCACATATTTATAATATCTCATATGTCCTTATGACCATGCTTCAGTGAGTTCATGCCAGAGTATGCATACTTGTCTCTCAGTGTGCACAGATGTGTATTTATATAGCTCAAGCAGAAATCTCTGTGAATCCTGTATATGGACTTAACAAATATTTATTACAAGGCCTTTTAAGTACCAGATATCATGCCACATACTGTAATGCTACAAGTCACAGGTGTATTAGGTAAACCACACAGATCCACGAGAATTACCTTGCATACAGAGATCCAGAATCGAAAAGTCACAACCAAACCACAGCTAAACTGTCAAGGACTTGCTAACAGCTACATTACTTGTGGAATAATAATGTGGATCAAACATGCAAAGATTCATCAACCACACTGTATATTTACCTTTTTAAACATTCTTAGGCACTTCAAGAATTGAGTATTTTTAATGAATATAAAATAATAGTTTACTTCATCACTTTCTATGCCTTCCTATTTCCTAAATTGCTATTTAAAATTTCAGATGACTTACTACATGATTATATTCAGTGAGCATACACTTTTCTTCAATACTCTTTTTCCAACAGAAAAGACTGGTACACGAAATATGATTTATAAAGTATCTGTTTGTTCTTCTATAGATTAGGTGCAAAATTTAATCCTTATCTACATAAAGATGTTAACTTTTGATAGCATGGCCTATGATAAGTGAAAACACAGCAACCATCCTAAAGATGAACTCAAGAGTAAAGGTGAGGACCATAATGCTAATATTATTTTAAAATATAAACTATAAGGGAATAAAAATGAAACATATAAATTCTGAGTATAAGAAATAAAAATAAGTCACTGTGCACTCAAGCAAGACAGCACATAAATGGCACTATAGAAAAGGGTTTACTCCTTCTGTTCTCACTCAGCAGTAGCAGGTATTTTAGTCAAAGCCAAGTCATACTCTCAATAGTCTCAAAAGGCATCATTAAGGATTGCAATACATTCTACAATACTACACAAAAAAATACATTCAACAACAATTCAGACTTCTACAACAAAGTGTATATGTGTTCGGGGTCCATAAAGGCCAGTGACATCATTCTAAGTCAAACTACAGAAGAACATTATGTATATGCAATGATATGCAGTAGATCCAGACATTACAGAAGCCACTGAATGAAGATATTCTCAGTTTCAAAAATGAAAGAAAGAATACATAAACAGAGTGGTAACTTTAAAGTAACCCCTGGGCCACTTTACTGTTCAGATATTTGAAAGATTGCTTTGTAAGTTTGCAACTATAGACAAATAGCAAACACTCTTAAGAAGAGCAGAGACTAGGTATGGTACAGCATCCTGTAATCCAATAACTCAGGAACTTGAGGCAGGAAGGTGGCCAGCTTGGGCTACCCTAAATTATACAAGGTGACCCTGTCAATTCTCTTAAGTGTATTAACTTATGATTTTTCTAATAGTGGAAAATACAAAATTCAGTTAATAAACTCTTCAAAACGTTTCCCCATGACCATACACTGGATAAATGAGGAAATGCTGTTCATTACTATTAGCTGCTAGCAGTTATTTTTGAACTTCGGCAATACCAGGCAGCAAATAGCAGTGCTTTTTAGTTTTTTTTGTTATGAAATACTGCTAGAGAACTGGTGAATTACCTAATTCCAATAACTTGGCAGACAATCTTGAACACTAACCTCGCCACTCTCCTATGGGTTTCACTAGCTTCTTCAACTCATTCTTAATTTTGGCAAATCATAATTAAGGTATAACATGGTGGCACTCTGTTAAATTATATATATATGTGAAGTTCAAACTCACATTGCAAGCACAGTTGTTGGCTCCCAGGAAGGCTGAATTAAGCTAGAGACAATTGCTTGAGATCAGTACCTGCTCAGTAATTCCTTAGTCATTAATCAAATCAGTTTACCACCATCTATAACCAATTCTAAACACTTATGAAAGTAAAGCATTCTGCATAGCATAAAGTGATTCAAGAGACAGTATAAATACTTGTTACATGTAAATGGGACCAGCTACAATAACCCTGAGCCCCAGGAGCAATGTACAATCTCCATCTCCCTCTGTTACCTTCATGGGCATGTGTGAGCGCCCATGCCCCCTCCCCTGTAAGAAGCAAGCAGGGAAAATGGTCATCCTTCCACATTCTATTCTTGGTTCATTCCCAAACTGTCTTGAGAATTTTAGACATCCTGAAAGTAGAAGAGCATGTCCCAGCACTACAGAAGAGTACCATGGAAACACAAAAGAAAACCCATTTCTTTGTCATTCTTTTAGCTCAATAATCCCAACAGTTCATCAACTGGAGAATCAGCACTTAATCTAGAATTAAAAGAACAGAATTTCTACAGCCATTTTCTTGCTGAATTTTAAAGTGTACATAGCTAGGCAAATAGTCACCCTCAAATGTTTTCTTTCTTTCTATCTACAGCACCTAGAAAGACAGGATAATACAAAGGAAGTCACCAAGTACTCATGGACTTGCCTCCTGTTATTTGCCTCAACAACATTCAATTAAAATAAACCACAGTGATAAAGGTATCTCGGTCATACCTGTTTCTAAAAAAAATATTTGGGGTATTTTTCTATAATTTGTTCAGAAATAATATCCTTAGATACTTCAGACTTACTGCTAACCTATTAAAATTTATTCTGCAGAACAACCACAAATATTTTTCTAAATTATCAGAATTGATTAGGTTCTGGTCATTTCTAGAGGTCCAGATAAAGGGTAACTTTTATCAGTAAATTAGTATTCTCTTTCTTCAGCTTAATTTTAGCAGACCATACATTAGATCAGCTCAACTTCTTTTTAAATAAATAATACGTAGGACACAAAGAAAGGCTGTCAAAGACTTGATTTCCTAGACATTTGATAGGAGAACAAAAATATATACTGAAGACAAACTACAACAGCACCAGGCACTGATCCAGGACAGGTGCTATGAAAAAGCCTATTTGGGTTGTGTCTGAGAATTCTAAGCTCTGGAAAAAAGACAACTAAAATTAAGACCCTGAGTCACTGGTAATATACACTTGATAAGGTATTAGCTGCAAGTGAACGCTTTGGTAAAATTGACTTGTATTTTTTTCTAAATTTCACACTTAATTTGAATGCTGTCTTTTATTTACATTTGATGTGTTGCATGGACCTGAGTTTTGTTTTCTTAGTTCAAATATAGCTAGCATTATCACAAGTAAAATAATCAAAGGAATACCATTACCTTTCAATTGGATAAAATTCTTCCAAAAATGTAAACCACAGTCAATTAACTACCTTTTTGTGAAAACTACTCGAATTAATAAAATGATTTTCAATTCAACAACAACACATAAAACTATGTATAGCTAAAAGTTCATTAACCTACTTTATACACCTTAGGTATTCAATGTTCTGTATGCTCAGGGTAACATTAATTTGGAAAGGATATAATCTATGAACATAAAGTAGATCGATTTAATAACTTTCACTACTTATACAACTGATTTTGAGATCTTATGCACCATAAGGTAAACTGATGGGGAAAAAAAAAAATCAGAGCCGTTAATTAACACTATTTGGTTCAATTCTAAGAGCTTAAAACTCTTTCCCCTCAATCAGAATTTAAAGATTATTCTGGAAACCTAGAACTTAATATATTTTCATTCTATTCAGAAAAGTTTAGAAATAAGTTCCCATTAGAATTCTAAGAAAAATAAATTTTAAATGGGGATAAGTAAAGGTGCAAAGACCCTCAATCTCTAAGAATATTAGCCAGATAATAAACTTTCAAAAAAGGAAATTGAAGACTATTTCTAACAGAGAAAAAAATTACCAAGATATTTGCATTTCACAACTAAGGACAGCATTAAAATGACTCAAAAAGGGGAAATTAATGAAGAACTAAAAAATTTAAAGCAAATGAACTGGTTAGACACACAGATATACATTAATACAGTGCCTGCAGCTAAACATTCTATGCTTGCTGGCTTTGTATTATCTTTTAATAATAGGCATAATTTCTTTATGTGTAAGACAAGAGGTTTTCAAGATGCCCGAGGAAAAAATTCAAAAAATTTCACTCTAGGGTTGCCAATCTCTTAGGAATATGAGGCCTAAATAAATCTGGTAGGTTAAATAAAAGACTAACACACTGTTTTCATAAAAGGAACTAAGTTACAGGATCTTCAGAATTTTTGTTACTAGATTTGGTAAAAAAATAAACACAAGCAGGATTTTCCAATTACCCTAATGCAATTATTTTTATATTTTTATGACTTATAATTCTTTAATGCTAAATATTCACACACACACACACACACACACACACACACACACACACATTTCTATTTGCTACCTACTGTCTTTATAGCATTGTATTTGTTTAGCTTTTAAATCCATGGTTTCTGTTCTACTGGATTTTCAGAAAGAAAAAAAAAAAAACAGCCACTTTATATTTTCTTTAAATCATTACTAAAGAACATTAATTTTAACTCTTAATACTGATTTAATCTCATTTGAATTGCTCTACTTATCTCAAAGGTATTTTGTTATTACCATCACAAAAATAACTATTTGCATAATACTTTATGATTTTACATCTATTACAAACACATCACAGGGAGCCAGAGGATGCATTCAGTAGCTTGTCATTCACCACTTCAAGATCCTTCAGAACCAAACAAGGGGAAGGATGACATTTTCTAACAGTCGAAGAACAGAAATGAACATAAATACCAAACTTGAAGTTCTGAAATACACAGGAAAGAAAAAAATACAAAAAGGATGACTGAGAAACACCAACAAAACACAACTTTCAATTTGTAAATTTCCATGTTTTTAAATAAAGCACGATGTTATTAGCAGGTCTATATGTATCCTCTCCATTGTAGTAACCATTTAAACTATCTAAAGCTATGGTGCAGAAATAAAGGGAATTACCTTTCTACTGGATCTTCTATATTACTATCATAAATTTTAACACTGATTGTTCCTATTTACAGAATTCAGTTTTTCCTCAGCTTTCTGACTTAAGTATCAGCACTCTTATTACTCTAGCCTTAACTCCTTAACCCCATAAATATGCATGCTAAGAGTGTTTATGAGAAAAAATGCTGGCATAAATTATGAGTTCAAAACTTCTGTTTACATTTCTTCTTGATAAAAGAATCAGAAAACTTAGTTTCCTTGTTTTGTTCATCAGACAAAATATGAGTAAAATTCTGAATGCTTAGTTGTCACCTACAATCCAAATGCCCTGCCCGTAGCTCTTAAAGCTTTCTGTAAACAACATACATCTACATGAAATACATATCCCTTTGGTCACCATCTACTTAAATATTTTTATGTGTAGTTCCAAAGTCTAGTGTAACGTCTATCCCCACACCATCAAATATGCAAAAACAAGGCAGGAGAAGGAGAGCAGAGAAAGAAATGGAGCACGTTGTTGTTTTTCATTCATGCAGCAGAGTGATGTCAGTGTCTGCAGCGGCAGTCACCGCAGCAGGCGCTTTGGTCACTGCAAACTAAACCCACTCAAATCAGACCCTTAGTGAATTCAGAAGAAACTAACCAAAATTTTAAGTCACAGGATAGATTGTTAAGCAACTAAATAGACAGAACATACTAGTTATATGGTGTATGTTCAATATGTAGGAGGAGCAAGGCAAGAGTGTGGACAAGTAACATAGGGAAATATAATCAAGGAATTAGGAGCACAAGAGCCTGCATTCAAAAACCACTTCAATGCAAGAAACTGACAAAAACACCTGATGTTATAAACAGCAGAACTACAACAGAAAAGTCCTTCAATTCCCAGCACAAGCTTTGACCCTGCAAATCTGCCTACTGCACAACCAGACTCAGAACAAGTGTTTTCATCATGATTGCATTAAAATTGCATTAAACTCTGATGTGCCATTCTACAACAAAGAGTAGCATTTAAGCCTGATCACAAATTTCATTAAAACTACTTCATGATGGGGCACGTAATTCTTAAGCAATCAGGGCTTTTGAGGGATGTAGAAAAACAAGTTGTACTATTATCTATGGTAAGATATTACTGTTTATCAACAAAAGGAAAGGAGGTACTAGGTGGCCATCATTATATTGTTGCAGCAATTGCCAAACTTCTCTAACTCTGCCCACAAAATCCTCTGCACACAATCTATAATTCTTACTTTTTTACATTGTTCCTTGAAAGAAAATCCCCAAACTCCATTAATGAACTGTTAAAGCTAAATCATTCAAAAACGACTATGACTGCTGCCTCCTTTTCTTTCTGTTACCTTTCATTTAACACAGCCCCAGAAAATGTGCAAGGGAGTTGCATATGGCATTAATCTGCTAGAAAATGGTGGACTTTTCTGTAAAATACAGCCAAAGATGTGTGTTCAGTTGTGGTCATTATTAGGGCGATCACGTTGCTTTCATTCATTCATTCAGGATTTGCTGGAGGATGTCAGTTTCTGCAGCAGCTGGCTTGACCTGGGGGAGTAGTGGGGGAGCAAATTCCTCCTGGTGCATACAGATTACAGGATGTATTTCTTGGTGCTCAAACACTTACTCCACTGCACTACATCCTATACAGGGGCTTACTTACCATCAAGTGGTCTGAAAGCAAGTGATTTAGCAACATGCTAATTACAGGTCTAAATTAAAGCAAAAAAAAAAACCTAAACTTTGATCTATCATATTGCAATCACTTTCTCCAATTCTAAATACCTTAGGACATCCATCTTAAACAAAAAATTCACATACCACATAGACATTGTATGGAGCTTGGGAATATTCACTTCTGAGTAGGTTTTTTGTTGTTGTTTTTCTTTCCCTACTCCGTATGATTCCTTCCTTCCACAAAGCAGCCGCAGCAACTGTAGCTCTAGGCTGGTATCTAAGAATATTAGGTACTAGACTCTCTCCCTTATGGCCTTTACGTCCCTGTTTTGCCTAATTTTCTTCTTCTCCCCCAGGAGTCAACTAGATCATGCACTACGTCCCTAGGCATAAACAAAACCAAACCCAAACAGAAAACAGTAAGGGGAGTCCATAGCATCCACCCACACTCACCCTTACCTTTGACACCTTACAAAAGAGAAACTTGAGAACCCTACACAGCTCAGCCGAACTGCTAAGTATTCTTAAAGATGGAAGGAAAAAGTAAACACACTTCACAAACAGGCTTTAAGAAATTCATCGTGAAAATCACCCTCCGGGCATAAGCCATTTGTAGTGTACTAGTAATCTATCTGATGCATGGCTATATTAAGTAGAGAGGGTGAAAACGCCTATACACTTCGAATGCACACTCAAAACTGTCTCTACACATGCAAGGGATAGTCTAACATCGTAACTAAGGCCACCAATCCTCCAAAACACAGAACAAGCAAAACAAGACTACAGACAAGTCAAGAACTTTGTGGGAAAGCACAAAGGCTGCAGAGATTCCTACTGCCACTTTATCCGCCGCTGGAGAGTTTGTGTGCGTGTTTAAGGCTTTCGCCCAGCAACTCCTTCTCCGGCTACGAGCACAGAAAGCTAAGGAGCTATTAAACCGAAACACCCTTCCCTGCAGGCTAGGGATGCAAGATTTAAAAAAAAAAAAAAAAAACCTGAGAGGGGTGGTGGTGAGGGTCAGATAAAAGTTGATTTCTCAGGTAGCTCCTCCAAGCCCTGCAGCGAGCGACCTCGGGGAGGAGGGGGACGGGTGCGGGGAGGGGGTGAGGTGAGATTCCCAAAGCCACTTTCACTCACACCTTCGGTAATGCACTAGCAAACAGAAGCCCGGAGAGGCTGAAGTTTCCACGCAGGGCACCGTCGGGGAGACGCAGCCCGGGAGGACGGGAGGGTTGGGCTCGCTACCTCTGCACACGGGCGAGCCGGGACTCCGTGTCTCAGGTGAGCTGCTCCTCCGCTGGCTCTCGGGGGACCGTCGCGGGCGGCCCTTGGCGCGAGGTGCCTGCTCGGCCGGGACAGCGGCCGGCGGTGGAGTCGGGCTAGACGGGCTGGGGCCGCGGGCCGCGCCGGACCCGGGGAGATGGCGAGCGTGCCGGCGGGCCGGCGGCGGCGGTGGCCGGGGCGTGGGGCTGTGCTGGCTGCCCCGCAGGAGCTGGTAGGGAAACGGTGCGCGCGGAGGGCTGCAACAGGCCGGCCGGTCCCGCAGCGGGCCAGCTCCCAGGCGGCCCGGCTTCCGCAGCGGCGGCGGCCACGGTCAGGCGGCGGCGCGGGGAGCCCGCCGTGCTGCGCCGCATGCCTCTGCGGCGCGGGGGTGAGGCCGGTCTGTGAAGGAACTGAGAGGACGCAGTGACATGGTTTGGCTTGCGGCGGGCGGGCGGGAGGGCGACCGCGAGCGAGCGGGGCGGTGCGAGGCGAGCAGGCGGGGCCGGGGCGAGCGCGGCGAGCGATGTGGGAAGGCCGGCGCGGCGAGTGCGTGCGATGTGTACGGGGGAGGAGCGCGCGAGGGGCGGAGCACGCGGGGGCTCCCCTTCCCGACTGCGCACCCCGCCGCCCGCCGAGGGGAGGGGACGCCGCGCACAGCACGGTCACAAACGAACAGGCCCAACCGCCCCGCGGGCGCTCGGCGGGGGACTGCTCACGGCCGGGGCCCGCGTCGCGCCCGTGGCGGCCGCCGGCCGCCGCCGCCGCCGCCGCCGCCCGGGCATCGCGCTGACAGGGCACTCGCCGGGTCCCCGCGACTCCTCAGCCCTCGCGGGAAGGAGCCCGCGCGAGAGGAGCCGGCGGCCGCGGGTAGCGCCGCGACTCTGGCCTCTGAGGGGAGAAGGGGGCCTCGAGGAGCCTCGCGCTGCGCGTAGCCCGCGCCGCCACCGCAAACGCCGCCACAGCCACCGCCGCCGCCGCCACCTCGACCCGCTTCTCACTCGGAATGGCAACTAATCCAGGGTCGGGCCCCGCCCCCGGCCCCGCCCCCGGCCCCGCCTCTGGGCGTTCCGGACCCCCAGGCTCCTGCTCCTGGGAGTGCTCCGATTGGCCGCGCCACCCTAGCCCCGGGAGTGCAGGCATTGGTTGTGCGGTCGGAGTGAGAGGAGACGGGGCCAATAACAGTACGGCGTTTCCGCCTTAGGGGCGGGGCGTGGGAGAGGAGGGGCTGCGCGCCCAGGGAGAGACGTCAGAGTTGACAGCCTCGGAGGTGAGCCGGGGACCGGCCAAGTGGGTCCCCGAGTGTCCTGCGCGTGCTCCGGCGCCCACCGGCACCCGCGCGCGTCCGTGAGAGGGCTGCCAGGGCTCCAGCTTCCCGCGCCGTCTGCCACCCGAGGCTGAGGACGCGGGAGGCAAAACTAAACTTGGCAGACACACCTGCATCCGGTATGATGTCTTAGCTACCGCTGAAGAAAGGAGGGACCCCCTAACCCCTTTGGTCTCAGCCATGTCTGCTAGTGCCTCGGTAGCCTTGTGAATCAAAACAACTTGGGAAGTAGCGTCGGAAGCTAAACTGAACAAAACGCACCTGCCACGACAGACAACCATTTGTAGTCACAGAGTGGGGTGGACAACATCAAATCCTGAATGGTAGATGACAACAAGAAATTTTACATCGTCGCATCATCAGATTCATTGATGCGGGGCACCTAGTTGACTATCCGGGAGCAGATGGTCTCTTGGAAGAAAAAAAAAAAATACCCGGGATAATGTAACAATTCCTTGTGCTGATTTCCATGTTGGGGGGGGCGTGTTTATTCTTCTACAAGGACAGTGAGAAGTATAAAGACTTTTTACATGGGAGTAAGGAAGTGTATAAAACCCTAGTCAAGACTACGTGAGGGTCTACATCAGATACCTACTATTAATTCCCACGAGAAAAAAAAACATTAAAGAAAATAAAGAAGAGGGAGGTCAGATTGGTCTGCTCCTAATATCTGCCCACATTGACAGGCTTCCTCTAATTCCAGTCACTAAATGGGTCAGTTTCACTCACAGGAGCCTACTTTCTCTGCTTCCCAAGTGATCAAAAAAACAAACAACAACAACTACAAAAAGCACACCAAATTCTTCTTTGGAAAAAAATCATGATGACTAATCAAAGTATAAAAAATAGCATCTAGTACTATATCCCACTAGATTAGTCATAGTTCCATGCTTTATGACATATTAAAATAATAGCTAACATTTACTAAACATTCACCACGTGCCAGCCACTGTTCTAAGGACATTACTATGTGTTAACTCATTCATTCTTCTTACAATCCACAAGGTATGTACTATTATTATCCCACTGTTTTCCCAGCTGGGGCACAAAGACACTAAATGTCTTGTCTGAGATTACTCAGCTAGTATGTGGGAAGCTGAGAGCTGAGACCAGAGGGACAGACTCAGGAGTCTGAAGAAGCCCTGTGCTTTAGTGTCTCACAATGTAAAATGTATGGTGTGGCCACACACATGATCAAGAGAATTTACAGGAGACCACAAATGTTACCTGTTAGATAATTTCCCATCAGTTCAAAAGAGATACTTGTTTTGTTTTGTTTTTCAAGATAGGGTTTCCCTGTGTAGCCATGGCTGTACTGGATCTTGCTCTGTAGACCAGGCTGGCCTCCTCAAACTCAGAGGTCTGCCTGCCTCTCTGCCCTTCTGCCCCTCTGCTCCTCTCTGCCTCTCTGCCTCTGCCTCCTTCCCGGGTGCTTGGATTAAAAGTGTGCACCCACCACCACCCGGCTCTAAAGAGATTTTATAAATGAAACCAACTCCCAGTTTTTGCTTTCTAGAACAGCATATATTTTAATTATATATAGAACAAAATGACCTTTTGAAATTTGTCATAATTGGCCTATTATATAGTTTTTACATCTAAAAGTTAATGGTTCCATATTAATTAAGAAGGTATAATCTTTAATGGTTAAAAACAATAAATGGCTTCTTTTGGTGTTTTCTTTTTCAGAATATCAAGAATAAGCTATTATACCAAGTTTATATTAAAATGTATAGTTTTAAAAATACTAGCAAATGTCTAAGTTGGTAATTCGATTACAGTATAGTTTCAATATAGAACTGTTATCTCTGATTCCCTCTTAAATCTGAGCATGGAACAACTTCAACCCATTAGATTACTATAATTCTAAATTCATACTGAGCCACAGTTTGCAATGATCAGTACTTCATTTGGATCTAAAACAAGATAGCTGGCCACAATTTTAGGTTTCCTGTCCATCTAACATAACAAACTTAAATTGGATCTAAAATCTAAATGAACTACAATATGACTTTTTAAACGCTGTTTTGTTGGCATTTAGTGCTGGAAATTGACCCCAAAGCCTTGCACAGGCTGGGCAAGCGCTGTGCCACTGAACCACGTCTGCAGATACTGTCTGCTCTTACAATACTATTTTCAGTTGCTGGTAACTCATCATGACCTATTTGGAATTCTAGTCACTTTCTCTTTATTCAAGAAACCATGGTTTCCTCTAAGAGCTTTATTTTCATGAAATAAGGAGGTCATACCTAAGGAATTCAAGTGAGCTCGAATGAATGCTTTCAAATGTCTGTTAAATGCTTGATACTTTATTCCTATTAAAGATGGTAATGAAATCCAGGAGAACATAGAAGCATAAGGAAAATATTCTTCTTAATAAGCTTACAGCCTGTAGCCACAGTGTGGGTCACAGGGTTTGAAGTCCACCAAAGCTAGCTGTAGCATAAAAGGGCCCAGTGCAGTTCCCTATTTGTTGAATGCTAGAGTGATGACCTCTGAAAAATATTACATAAGGCTTAATGTTAGTTATGAATCTGTTACTATGCTACACTGTCCTAAAGGAGAGAAAGCACAAGTTGGTAAGATTAGAAACACCTGTTGGCTCAGTGGGTAAAAGCACCTGTGTCGAACCTGACCACGTGAGTGTGATTTCCCAGAACCCACAGGGTAGAAGAAGAGGTTCAACTTGCCATAGTTATCTTCTGACCTACACACACACCACCACCGCCACCACCATCACCACCAAACACTGTGGCACATACGCAGCCCTCCGTCCAAACTAACAATGAGCACCTCTGTTCTCGGGTCTCATGCTTTGGATGTCTGTGGAACGACAGTTTGCAAATCTCAGGGCCATACATAGACTCACTTGATGCAGAAGAAAGCAGGACACCTCTGAGTACATGAGATAAACAATACGCTGCAATTCAGAGAGATAGAACAAGATGCAAAACTGTGCAGCATACGGAACTACCGAAACCACCTGCTGGGTTCTTTCTTCTACCCGTGTGTTTCAGGCTCAGTATCTTCCATAGTGTGAATAGATTTGTTCTCTAGAAGCCATGTTGAAATTTATCCCCACTGGGAGGTATTAAGAAGGTGGAAACTCAGAGCTGGGGAGATGGCCCAGCTGTTAAGAGCACTTGGTGGCTTTCTAGAGGACCCACAATGAATTCCCAGCACCCACATGCTAGCTCACAATTATCTGAAACCATCACCCTGTTCTGGCCTCTGAGGGCACCAGGCACACACATGCTACACAGATATACATGCAGGCAAAACACTTATAAAATTAAAAAATTAGAAGTGGGGGGTTTTGCTGTTGTTGTTTTTTGTTTGTTTGTTTTTAAGCATATGGAAACTTGAGACAGTAGGATAACTCCACGGATAAGGGAGCTTGCACATCAGGCCTCACAGCTAGAGTTCTGTCCCAGAAACACACATGGCAAAAGAGAGAAACAACTCCTAAAAATTGTCTTCTGACCTCCTCATGTGCACCATGACTGGGAAAACACACACACACACACACACACACACACACACACACACACACACACACACACCCCAAAATAAGAATATAAGAGTGTGGAAATTTAATCAGACTGTTGGCTTTAGAGATGAGGCCTTTAGAAGGTGACTGTGGTGTGTTAAGGACACTAGGGTGGAGCCCCCATGATTCAGTCTGCTGGCCTTATGAGAAGAGGAAGAGAGACTAGACATACATACACACAGGTTTCCTGTATCTTGGTCTACATTGCTCTGCATCACCAAAGGACACTGCCAACAAGAGACTATCAGCCGAAGACACACCGCCCCCCAACTTACACAACCTGAACAACGAGCCAGCTGAGACAATTTGCCAAATAAGCTGCTTCAGGGACTTTGTTATAGCAATGGAAAACAGACTGATATAGCACTCAAGACTCAGCCCAGTCCGAGCGGCAGTCCAGGCTGTGGGGATTAACAATGAGGTCCTTCGGGGAGAGGACACTGAACTTTATCTGCACCAATGTTCACCTTAAGCTGATTAACTTCTCTTGTAGTGGATCACTAAAAACAGCAACAAAGCCTTGTCTGGTTTGTAGCCCTGGCAAGATGCTTCAAGTAAAACTCTGCATTGTTTGTGATAGCCTACCTTTATAATGGGCGTTGCCTTCCTATAAATGTTCATACTTCACACTCGTTTTTATCAGTTTCTCCTCAAATATCACAACTCTCCTGGTTACCCTCTTTAGAATTGCAAGCGCCCCTTAGGCTTCCTCTGCTCTCTTATATTTTCCCAACATACCTATCACCATCCAATCCATTATATAATAAGTTCCCTTGTGTCTAGAATAAAAGTCATGAAGGTTTATTGGATTTATAACTGCTGAGTCTCCGCAATGCTCACGATGTGACAGATGACAATAAATACTTGTTCAATGGTGAGGAGAAAGCGGCAAATTTTCGTCACTGTTTGTCTCGTGACCTAAAAATTGTACCTTTCTAAAGGTAGTTGAAATTTACAGGAAAAAGAAAGGACAACAGAATTGACAGAGGAGAGAACAGCTGAGGAAGATAGTTAATGCATGACATCTACTGACTGGTAGGTGGCTCTAGCTTGTTTTATAATAGCTATTCCCAAGAGCCAGTATAAAGGAACTGAAAAATATTTAACTCTGTAGCATAGACCATCACCTGTAAGTTAGGAAAATTTTTGCTTTGTTTTTAAAGGAAACTCAGAAGAAATAATAGAAACCAAAATACATTTTATTTCTATCTGGTAATGTGACGAAATTTACAAGTATACAATGGTCCCTACAAGGAACCACAGGTTTTCTTAGCTTTCAACTCCATTAGCAACTCTGGTTGCCAAGTGTGAAGTTAATGGCACATCCCAAAGACAACACATAACTAGAGTTTTACCATTAAACTAAAAGATGGTATTATAGAAAGCTACACAGTAAAATAACCCAAGGTGGGACAAGGAAGTCAATATTCTCTTTCTGCACTGTGACATTGCTTCCGTTTAATTCCCAAATGCAGGATCTGTAACATATTAAAGCAATGGTAGTCATATGAAAGAAATCTGTTTTTATTATATTTTAGATTAACATATGCCTCTAATCTAATTTCTTCATCTATCAATGACTTTTTTTTTATAACCCAAGTGAGTGTGTTGAAGGATTGTTCTTAAAATGCAGTCTAACACTGGAGAATTAGCTCCTCAGGTAAGAGCACTTGCTTTTCAGACAGATGCAGGTTTGATAACCCACATGGCAGGCTCACAACCATCTAGAACTCCAGTTTCAGGGGATCCAATGCCATCTTGTCAACTCCATGTGCACCAGGCACACACATCATGCACATTGACATAGTCAGGCAAACACATCATATACATGAAATAATAAAAACAAAATGCGCTCAGTTCATCAGCAGTATCTGGCTAATAAAGTCTCTTTATTATTTCATTATTTTTTTATCTTTGGTAGCCTGCAGTTTTCACAGTGTCTACTTAGCATTCCATTTAAAAGGTTCATATTGATGTATCTAGTAAGCACATATGAAGGCTTAGCAATAACACTACACCAAGACATAGTAACTCTTCATGAAGTTACTCATTAAATATCCTTGAAGCGTCTGAATTCTCTTCTTCAGACTTCAGATTATTCCCATTCTCACACTTTGGTAAGTTTTGATCTATTTAGGAGTAAAAGGATATGCCTCCAAGATAAAAGAGATACAAATAAAGTATCATGGAAACCATGGGAGAGGAAAATTCCCTTTTATGGAAAAACGTTAAGGGCATAAAAAAAAAAAACATATAGTGAGGAATGCATGGGACCTTCAAGAAGACTGCAGTGTGCCTTGGCTGATTGTCAATGAAAGATAATGTTGCATCAGGAAAAGTTCTAGCTGCCAAGGAAGACGTGCACTTTCCCGAGTATGCAGTGAGGAACTGTTGGAAATTCTTGAACAGGTGTAAACACTTGAGTGGAGCTCCACTTTAAGAAGATGAACGTGAGAACAGTTTACAATGTGAATTGGAGACTGGCAGCTAGAAGAGGATGCAGGAGGCTTTCAGGACGCCCTGTTGTGGGTCAGCAGGCTAAATGGGGAGACTGGCTGAGAGCATGGAGTAAGGTGCAAAGATGAAGACAGTGTTTCTTGGCCAGTGACTCTGCAAACCTTGAAAGGAGAGGATCAGACAATTCTGAGGCTTCATGTTTGGATGCCTTGGGAACATAGTAATGGCTTCAAAAGGAGCATGCAACCAAGACAGGGAAGGGGCTTGGGGGGAAGAGAACGAGCCCAGCTATACATGTAAGACCCAAAGGATATTAAGCTAGAGGTATTCCTCCTTATCACCCCCCACTCCTCATTCTCCTCATTTTCCTCCTCCTGCACCACTGTCACCACTACTTTCTCTTCTCCTTAGTATTGAACTTGAAAATGGCAGATGTATGGATTTGGGGATTATACCTGAACACGCAGTATTTGAAGTCCTTGGGACAAATAAAGTTGGCAAAAGAGAAAAGCATAACAATAAAGGAAAAGCGGGTCAGGGAAAATTGAAAAAGTAGCCATGAATGGGAAGAAAAGAGGGAACCAGAAAGAAACCCAGAGAAGTCAGAGAGAAGTATTCTTCACAAAACTGAGAGTTGGTGTCTCAAAAAGTAAGATGCTTTTAGTAGATGCTTGGTGAGATAGCTAGCAAGTTACTGTCCTTCTCTAGGAATCCTCTCCCAGCACCCAGAAAGCATGGGCCTGGCTGCTAAGTTTGTACCCAATAACCTTGCCCCTCTGACTACAGTTGATTTGACTTATGTTCAAGGAGCGAGTAAAGCTGATGCAATCATATTTTCTCTCCTGAGAATTTAGAACTAAGAATTGAAAGATTAAGCTATACCACTTTAAAGAATACACCCAAAACAATCAGTTACTTTACTTCAGAGATACCTGCATGCCCATATTTTTACTGCATTATTCACAACATCCAAGTTATTGAATCACTCCTAAGTGCCTATCAATAGATGAATGGATAAAGAAAATATGATGAATATACCCAATGGGATTTTATCCAGCCCTATAGAAGAAAGAAATTATGTCATCGCCCAGAAAATCAATGGCACTGGAGATAATCATGTTAAGTGAAATAAGCCAGACTCACAAAGACAAGGACAGCATGTTTTCTCTCACGTGGAATCTGTGCACGGGGGAGGGGAAGAACATGACAGTAAAAGGAAGACTAGTAGGGCTGTGGCAGAGGAAAGGGGGAAGGAAAGGGCGGATGGGAGGGAAGAGGGATAAAGGAGTAATGGGGAGATGGCTTAGCTACTAAGAGAACCTGTTGCTAGCTACCCGCCCCCCCTCCCCCCACTGAACCAGACCAGTATTATTCGCTGCTGCAGTCCAGTGGTGACTGTTGTGGAATATTATTTTTACTACGAAAAGATGCTGCGTTACATTTGTTTCTGCTGCCTTTGTTATCGATGTAAAGATGTGTTACATTTGTTTGTGTTGTATTTGTTTAATTAATGTAAAGATGGGTTGCATGTGTTTCATCTTGCCTGCTTAAGACAACTGATTCATCAAATAAAAAGCTGAATGGCCAATAGCTAGACAAGAGAGGGATAGGTGGGACTGGCAGGCAGAGACAGTAAGTAGGAGAAGAAATCCATGTTCAGAAGAAAAGGAACGAAGAGAATAAAGGAGAAAGAAAGGGACATGCCCGGGGCCAGAAGCCGGGCAACCATCAGGTAGCCAGACATAAGAAGCAATGAAAAGTAAGACACACAGAAGGCAGAGGTCATGAGGGAACAGAAAGGTTGAGTCAGGTGAAGAATAGAAGAAAGGGTATGTGATAGGTAGGGTTTTAGTTGGGGGGTGGTAGGGGAGGAAGGAGGGAGAAGGGAACTGGGATTGTCATGTAAATAAATCTTGTTTCTAATTCAAATAAAAAATGATTAAAAAAAAAAGAAAAAAATACACGGAAGGAAAGAAAGGTACAAAGTCCCAAGGCAAAATGTGGATAAAGAGAAACAGGTTAAGTTATAAGAGCTAGTGGGACAAGCAGAAGAAAGATAAGGCTGAGCATTCCTAACTAATAAGAAGTCTGTGTGTCATTATTTGAGAGCTGATTGGTGGTGGAAAAGAAAGCCTGCCACAGTGAGTTGACAGCTTTTAGGAAAGAGGGTTGTCCTATATATGAAAGACTGCACTGGAAGCATGAGAACAGCTGTAAAACTGATAAAAAGAAAATCCTATGATCATGTCTCAGAAGATTACACGAGAGAGAGAGAGAGAGAGAGAGAGAGAGAGAGAGAGAGAGAGAGAGAGAGAGAGAGAGAGAGAGGCAGGGAGAGCAAACATCTGTTGTTCTTGAAGAAAATCTAGATTTAGTTTCTAGCACTCAAATGGTAAGTTATAGCCAAACATAACTCCATTTTTAGGGGATCTGAGTCCCCTAAAAGTCAGGTAAACTGGGGCCAACAGGGTTTATGTTCCTTGTTATGTACTCAGTACGATTTTCAAAAACTTCATCAAAATTCCAGATTTTAAATACCCACGTTTATGTTCCTTTCTGTTTCTAACATGTTAAGATAATTTTAAAGCAAGACATTCTAGATAAGACTCAAAGGGAAAAGAATAAGAGTGTATGAAGGATTGTTCCCACTTATTAGAAGTAATTTATATGATTGCCTGGTGGTTCTGTGTCTGTATTCCAAGTACTATGGGGCTCTTGTGGATAATGGGCTCTTCTTCCCTCCCTTTCTCCCCCTCCCTTCCTTTCTCTCTTCCCCAGGGAAGCTGTGTGACTCTAGATTTGGAAAGCAAACAGTAACTGCCAACATGAGGCACTAATACACATAAGAGTAAAATGAATAAATCTAAGGAAGAATTTAAAGAGTAATAGTATAAATATTATAAAGTCCATTATACACACATATTATTGAAGTGTTACAGTGAAATTGCTCTATGTAATTAATATATGCCAACAAAAAAGAAACAAAAGGTTATTCTACTAAGGACATGGTAGAATAAACCATGGGTAAACACAGAGACTTGTGCATATGGTGATCAGTTTCTGTTTCAGGCCCAGGGGAACAAAGACAACCAGAATTCTAAAAGAAAATAATGATGTGAGTTTGTAAAAGAAGGAGAAATGGAGGCTCTCAGCGAGCTCATGATGACTGCTTATGTCCAACCCGCAAACCGTCACCATCCTGCCTCTTCCACGTGGGCACAACTCCTGTATGCTCTACCATCAAATCAGCATTTACATCTCTTCCCTCCCCCCAAAGCCATCTCCTCTACTTGTACCTTATCTTCTTTGGACACCTTATGCCCTCTCCTACCTTTTGTGGAAGTTCACTTCTTGTTATTCTTCCTCCCTCTACCATCAACTGCTGGATTATTCCCAATAATATATGCTAACATTACAACATTAAAAAAGTTTGCATGCTATTTCTTTTCATCACTATTCAGAATTCTCTGATCCTATAAGATCAACACATCTGCAGAAAGATGTCTACTCTTTGCTTCTGATATTTTGTATCCAGTCTTCTCCAGTCTGGCTTCTTCTACCCTCTCCATGTCATTGACAACCAGGAGCCAGCATCAAGAATGCCCATATTCCAGTACCCAGTGGATACCTATCAGTTCTGAGCCAACACCAACTTTTAGCCATTTTCCACACAGCTTGTCAAGCTCAACTTATTGGAAGTATCCTCAGTTGTTGAGATCAAAGACACTGCACTTGCCCCATCTATCCTCTTCTCTAACAGCCACTGCTCAGCGCCTCCGCAGGCTCTTTCTCCCCTGTGTATCTCCAGAAATTGGGCTGTATTCTCTGCTTTCTTCTCCATCGCCCATCTTCCTGTTGATTCCAGTTTTAAATACTGTAAAATGTTGGCAACTCTTAAATCCGTTTCTCCAGGCCAGACATTTCTTCCAGGTTCAAAATTCATACATCTAATTACCTCCATGAATGGGAAGTTTTCATAAATGCCTCAAATAAATACGTTCACAATGGGAGTAAGTTCTTAACTCCTATGTATCTACTTTCTCTCAAAATCCTTAAAGACTTCTGTCTTCACTTTCCCCCTGATTTCTAAAAATAGTGTTACTATCCTTCCACTTATTAAAACCACAAACCTGGGCAATAGTATTGACTTGCCACACTCCCTCACTCCCTCTCTCTGGCCCCTCAGCTAAGCTTCTTTGTTCCTTGTACATAGGTATCCAGTCCACCCATCTCATCTCTCGGCTACACATTAACCTGAAATATTGCCATGTCGTACTTAAGTGATTGTTAACAGCTGTCCAACTGCACTTCCTTATTTTTCTCTAGTTACCAGTCAAAGTAACCTTGAAAGTATGTGGGGCGATCTCTTCCAATAATTCTCAATGAAATTCAAGTTCCCCATCAGTTCAAAAAGCCTGGCCTGTTGTGCCTTCTGTGGCCCTCTCCACCTGATCTCGCTTTGCCTCTCCCCCTGCTGTGGGTTCCAGCCACGTGGCTTCCTTTCACTTCCTCTGAAACGCCTGGGCAGAGCCCTTACACAGGTGTGTCCTCGGCCTACTCAAATCCCGAGAGCTTCCCGCACATTTTTCAGGTTTCAAAAGTCAGATATTTAAAATCTCTTCTCTGAGTCCTCACTTTGTCACTAAATAATTCATCACCAAGTCACTTTGTTTCCTCCCTAGCACTCATTACAAGTTATAAACATGCACTTCTCTGCTTCCCCATGAGATTGTAAAGTCCCCCAGGTGCAGGGATCTTGCCTTTCCCATTCATTAACTGATCACTTAACACTTACACAGAGACTAAAATGCAGCAGGTGCCCAGTAATTACTGACTGTAATGTTGCTGGTTGTTGATAGTGCCCTTCTTAACATGTCTTCATACTGCACTTTCTTCGGGAGAAAAATCTTACGGTCTTCTGCAGAGTTAGCCCTTGATTCAGTCTTTTGGGTCAGTGTATTAAATTGTGTCTCTCAATGACAAGGACTTGTGAAAAGTCCACTCGAAGGAGGAGACATTTATTTTAGCTCATTGTTTCAGACATTTCAGTTTAAAGCCAGTGGGGTCTGTCTATTCTTTTGGCCAGAAGCCAGCAGCTCATCGTGGTAGCTGAGACATGACAGAGCAGAGCTGCTCAGCCCAGTGGCAACCAGGAAGCAGAGAAAAACATGAAAGGTCAGGGGACAAGGTACATTGTCTGCACGAGTAAACCCCCAGAGACCAACTCCTTAGTTAAGCACCAAATGCTCCTCTCTACTGCCTCCTAAAAATGCCACCATTTATGATTCCCTCAAGGAGTTAGTGCATTGGTTAGCTTCGAGTCCTCAGGATCCAGTCACTTCCCCAAAGCTATCAGCTGGTGACCAAGCCCTCAACACATGAACCCTTGGGGACACCTCAGATTCAAACAGTAGGTTTCTTCTTTTACATCAAATGGTCACTGTTTGATGAAGGTTTTAACAAAAAGTGAGGTGGTTAACAATGTCGTATGTGGTTGAACAGGTACTGAGTTAACCTTTGCTGGGGAAATACAAGCAAACAGCAATTCTCCCCTGATAATGTGCTGACCACAAACCAGAGAAATGATTCCACACAAGTTTAGATTGGTGAACCAATAAATTTAATTGAGGTTGCTTATAGCAGCATGGGTGAAAGATCATGTCCAGAAGGGTGGGCATCGGATAAACAGCAACTCACCAAAGACCACTGACCTACGCCACACCAGGAGCTGTTGCTGTGTTTACTGCCGTGGGTGCCTCCTTCTCACCTCTGCACAAGGGAATGGCAATGGGCTTAGTCTTCTAAGGTTCTCATGTGGGTGTTCACAGCTGCCCTGATTTCAAGGAGGCAGTGGCACAAGTTTTAACAAGTTCTCTTGGAGATTGTTATGATCAGGCAAACCTGGGAAATACTTTGGAAATAAATTTAAGTTTTCCAAGCATTATTGCAGGCCCCAAATATTTTCCCTTTCTCAGCCAATTGCAGATAAACACTGATATGTGCCATCAAGTCATGAAAGTTGCCAATAGAAAGCTGCCAAAGTTCTACCTGGCTTACTACAAAATAATCTGAGGGGTCTGGCATTTTCCACAATTGGCATCTAATCACATGGTTCCAAATAAGCCACAATGATATTCAAAATATAAATCAGCAGTATAACTATATCTTTAATTTTTTATTTGTATGACTTTTCGAATTTTTGCTTGCATGTATGTCTGTAACACATGCCTGCATGGTGCCCTGTGAAGTCAGAAGAGGGTATTGGATTTCCTGGGACTGGAGTTAGAAACAATTATTAACCACCATGTAGGTGCTGAGAATCGAACAAGGGTCCTCTGCATGAGCAGCTAGTGCTCTTAACTGCTGAGTCATCGCTCCAGCCCCAGCAGGACAGATACATCTTCATTACAGAGAATTTCACTGAAAAACAGACAAATGGGCTGGACTTGCTAACGGTTATTATTTGTAATATGATAATGACTCCAATATTGTAAAGGGCATTCTGCTTCTAGTTTTCTTACATCCCAGATTAGTAAACTAACTATAATAAAATCTAAGGCTATCACTTGGTCTCAACCATTCCTAAAAGCCTTAAACAAATGTTTAGCACTCTAGCAGTTGTGGTGATGAGTAGATCAAGTCTGTGGAAAAAATCTTTTCTCCCTGCAGAAGGAGTGACTTGCCTCAGTGTGTAACCACTGTAGCCTAGTCACTTTCTGGGACAACAGAACCACCAATTTTTCCCAGTTTTATTCCTTTGTAGCTTGCTTTGAGCAGCAGGGATAAATCAGTGCTAAATCAATATTAGCTGTTATTTTCCCAGATGTGGGGAGTGAAAAACCGGATCCCATGAGTAAACCCAGCCCTTCCTGGCTGCATTTGAAATAAGATGGTTGGTATTATACTATTTGGGGGAATAATCTTTTTTTTTTCTTAATAAATCTTAGGCTACTTTAGCTTGTATTAACTAGATATACTGAAATCAGTAGTCAGAAAGAATTTCTCCTCAGCATAGATTCCCCAACAACATTCTCATCTCCTGCCCCTCCTCTTTGTCCCCACCCCCAGCAATGACACATGTCCCAACCCCCTTTCCTTTCCGTCACTGCTTCCTTATGGACAGAGGTAACTGACTTAACACACCATGTCTAATTGCTCACCTTGGGTGGAGCGGTGTCCTACATAAACTTTAGTTTTGCCACAGTGACATTACTCAACAAAGTATTTGCACAAGTGTCACTTAATAACACAAAAATAAACAAGGCCCTCAAAGTTATTGAGAAAAGAGGTTTGAGCTACCTACCTCCCTTCCTCGAGGACCAGCCTTCCTAAACTTGTTCTTAGAAAACTCTTATGGGGGAACTTGGAGGAAAATCTGGGTGTACAGGTACACTGAGCCAGGACTAAGGCTGCCTATCCCTATGAAAGGATTAATCCCTTTTTTAATTTTCAAAGGAACTCGTGACTTCTTTCAACACTCCTCAGTTACCGATTTTCATAGTATAGCTATGCATTTAATGTTTCCATAAATATCACACCCATGTATGTTCAGTACTTAGACATAGATGGAAACTGAAACTATTAAAACATTCAAAGAAATGGCACAGCTCTAAGTAACTTCCAGCTCCGACCTCTGGATCTTCTAGGAACCTCATGACATTCTTTAAGCACTTTCAAATGTGTGATGTTTTTGTAACAAACAGTTGGATTGCAGTATGGAGCAGTTAGGCCATGAATACTCTCTTCCTTTTTCAGATGGGGAAACAGACCTACAGCCTTGGCTGAGGTTCCAACACATGAGAGAATGACTGAGACATAGAAACCAGGTCTCTCTGACCTGACTCAGTGGTTTTCCTTCTCTTAAACTGTCTTTGTACCAAGACTCAAGGCAATGATCTTTATGGAATACAGGGGCACATGGCTTTCCCCCTTGGACTCTGGTGACCTCTGAGTTAATAACACATGGATAAGAGGACACTTAGTAGCCGGAAGATTGATTACCTACCCTCAAAGCAACCTGACAATGTACCCTGATAAAAGGTAGTCCTAATTTGTTTTAGACCTCCCCAGAATCCAATAGGAAAGCTGAGTGTGATAATCACTGTTCCATTGGAGCCTGCAGCTCCCCCCTGAAAGGTCAGGAAAGCCCCACTCCTATCTGTCTCTTTCTCTCCCCAAACAGGCAGCTCAGAGATTCTCCAAACAAAGCAAAGGTACCAAAATCCCAGTTCTGTATTTTTGGTGGCTACTTCAGCTTCTATCTTCCCTGAAGCTTCCAGCTCCCCAAGTCTCTGCCTAAAGCACTCAGCTTTTGGCAATACTTGGGCACAAAGCCAGCTTCTTGCAGACAGATCATCTCCCCTTGACTACAATCTATAAAACTTTCCTGCCCTATCCTAGGTGCATGACTTCCCTGACCTTAATCTCTGGGACTGGAGAATTTACCAGGGAGTCACTTTTTTCAATAAACCTGCTGTTATCTTTTTTCTTTTCTTTTTCATATTTATTTGTTTGTTTTGTTTTGGTTTTTTGAGACAGCATTTCTCTTCTTTTTAGCTTTTATATTAATTTATGTTTTACATTCCAATCCCAGTCCCCCTCCCTCCTTCCCTCCCACTTCCCCAATTCCCCTCCACCTCCCATCTGCTCCTCCGGAGGGTAAGGCCTCCCCTAGGAAGTCTACTAAGTCTGTCCCATCATCTCATTGAGGCTGGACCAAGGCACCTCTCTACCCCCCACACCCCTGTGTCTAGGCAGAGCAGGGTATCTCTCCATATAGAATGGGCTCCACTAAGTCAGACTGTGCTTAGTGTTAGATCTTGGACCCACTTCCAGTGGCCTCATATATTGTCCCAGTCACACCATTGTCACCTATATTAAGGGAGTCTACTTCAGTCTTATGCAGGTTCCCCATCTGTCAGACCTGATTCAGTGATCTCTCACTAGCTCGGGTCAGCTGTTCTGTGGGTTTCTCCATCATGGAATTGACTCCTTTGTTTATATTATTTCTCCTCTCTCACTTCGATTGTACTCCAGGAGCTTTGCCCATTGGTTAGCAGTGGATTTCTGCATCTGCTTCCATCTGTTTCTAGAAGAGGGTTCTAGGTTCTCTGGGGTTGTAGATTGTAGGCTGGGGATCATTTGCTTTATGTCTGGTATACACTTATGAGTGAGTACATACTATATTTGTCTTTCTGGTTTTGGGTTACCTTACTCAGGATGGTTTTTTCTAGTTCTGTCCATTTGCCTGTGAATTTTAGGAAGTCACTGTTTCTTACTGTTGAGTAGTACTCTATTGTGTAAATATACCACATTTTCTTTTTCCATTCTTCAGTTGAGGGGCATCTAAGTTGTTTCCAAGATCAGGCTATTACAAATAATGTTGCTATGAACATAGTTGAGCAAATGTCCTTGTGGTGTGACTGTGCCTCCTTTGGGTTATGCCCCACAGTAGTATTACAGAATCTTGAAGTAAGTTGATCCTTAATATTCTGAGAAATTACCATACTGATTCCCACAGTGGCTGTACAAGTTTTCACTCCCACCAGCAATGGAGGAGTGTTCCCCTTTCTCCACATCCTCTTCAGCATAAGCTCTCATTGGTGTTTTTTATCTTAGCCATTCTGATCGGTGAAAGATGGAATCTCAGAGTGGTTTTGATTTGCATTTCCCTGATGACTAAGGATGTTGAGCAATTTCTTAAGTGCCTTTTGGCCATTTGAGTTTTTTTCTGTTGAGAATTCACTGTTTAGATTTGTACCCCATTTTTAATTGAATTATTTTGTAGTTTGATTTCTAATTTCTTGAGTTCTTTGTATATTTGAAGATCAGCCCTCTATCAGATGTAGGGTTGAAGAAGATCTTTTCCCATTCTGTAGGGGATTGTTTTATCTTGTTGACCATATTCTTTGCTTTACAGAAGCTTCTCAGTTTCAGGAGGTCCCATTTATTAATTGTTGCTCTCGGTGTCTGTGCTACTGGTGTTTTATTTAGGAAGTGGTCCCCTGTGCCTATGCATTCAAATGTATATCCCACTTTCTCTTCTATGAGGCTCAGTGTGGATGCATTCATATTGAGGTCCTTGATCCATTTGGACTTGAGTTTTGTACACGGTGATAGATATGGATCTATGCTATATTTTTTCAATTTAGCTTGATCTTGCTATGGAGGACAGAAAACCTATTAGTCACATAGCTTGCTTTTGGCTTATGTTCTCCATATCCTCCCCTCACAGATGTCTGTCAAGCATTGGCAATTGCAGACTGGAGAGCCAAAGCCTGCAAATTCAGAGCCACATAGATGCCACTCTGAGATATATGCGAACTTGCTAGCCTGAAGAAATGGTGACTGTTATTTCCTCACATCGCAGTTTTCATCCTCATGTCATTGGATCCGTGGTATATCCTACTACATGGCTGTGGAATGGTTTCCTCTTGATCTGAGGAAGTGTATATAAATACATTTGCCTCTAAGTTTAATCAGGAACTTAAAAAATCGGCTAAAGTTCATGGGTCCCTTAGGCCTAAATTGAAATCTTGGAAGAGTGATCTTAATTCATGAAACCAACTTAAAACAATGAAAGAACTGGTTCACCAAAAGATGAATCAGGGTCAAGAAATAAATGCAGTACCAGGGAGCCAGCTCAACAGAGTAAAGCCTTATTGTCAAACTTAACAACCTAAGTTCAATCCCCAGGATGGAACTATATGATAGAAGGAGAGAACCAGTTCCAATAAGTTGCTCTCTGACCTCCATGTGGTGCACACATACACACTGAAAAAAAAAAACATTTAAAAAGAAATAAAGCAGAGCACAGAACAGAAGTCATCACTGTCATGGTGGTTTATATGAGTTAACAGCACCATGACTTCTGTTAAAGAACCTAAGAACTTGCTAGAGTCCAATGGCCACGCACAACTATTCATAAGGGTCAGTAGAATCTCCCACCATCTCTTGCACCAGCCATATCAATTGTAATATATTCATCTAATTTGGTATTCCACAACTTGGAAGGATCTAAATGTTTATAAAATTATAAAATCAGACTCTAGGAAGAGTCAAATGGAGAAGCAGCTCAAAGAGGGCTTAATTCATGACCTCTGGGTGTATGTAGTACCATAGATGTCGGTGTTTGGGGATAGTTCATTATGGAATGAATGCATAGAAACGTTATAGGTTTAAGAGTAACAGGGTAATGAAAGGAAATAGCAAGTGTTTAGCACCTACCCTGTCCCTGGGACATGATATACATTATTACAAAAAAATAAAATAAAACAAAAATACAAAAACTTGCAACACAGAAGCTGAGAGACTAGAGAAGAGAAAAGTCAAGAGTAAAGTCAAGGCCAAAGTCCTCTACCTGGTATTGGCAATGAGGACTGTTTACCTTCAAAGCCAGTGCTACCACACCTAGTCACTTCAATACCACATCAAGCAAGCCTTTTTTCCTTATTATATGCAAAAACATTTTCTAGAGACATATACCTTAAATAGTGATCTAACGCCAGTCTAGCAACATAAAATTGCTGTGAGACTAACTGCCTTCTGCCTTGTAATTTTAGATTAAAATTCAAACCAACACAGGTGTAGTCCAATGTTTTTATTGGGCACACACTTTACTTATTTTAATCAAGAAAGATTTGAGCCAGTCAGTGGTAGTGCACACCTTTAATCCCATCACTTGGGAGGCAAAGACAGATGGATCTCTGTGAGTTTGAGGCCAGGCTGGTCAATAGTGTTCCAGGACATCCAGAGCTACACAGAGAATTCCTGTCTTAAAAAGCAAAAACAAAAAACAAACAAACAAAAAAATATTTGAGACCTATAGCACGAGTAAGATTTATATAATTATATCCAATAATATCCAAAATAAGGAACAAGTCCAATCAATTAGAGCATAACCAAACAATGGGCATTTATATTATGGTCAGATTTATGTGGTAGAAATTTTAACAACTTATGGAAATGTTTATGATGTATTGCCAAATAAATAACAGCCCAGAAAAAAAACCCAAACTATTAAGTACATTTTAAATTTAATTAAAATGTCTATTTACATATGCATGTATGAAAACAACTGGGCAGATATAGACCAGAACATTACAGTGGCTACTTATGGGTACTAGAATATCTGAGGACTTTTGTGCTACATATTTGTAAACTGAACATGTCCTTACCTACATTGCTAGAAAGAATGCTTTACACACTGCACAGGCACACACAGTGTTTCCTGCAAATGTCTTGAAATTTATAAATAGGATAATAATGTATTATGAATACAATTATATAGGAAAGTTTATTAAGTGGCATAGAGCCCATAGTTGGCAGCAAACTCGAACTTTGCCCACATTGCAAATAAAATTGGCTCTCCACATACTTTCTTATGCTAAAATGATCATGTAGAAACTGCCTGAGTTCCTTCAACTCTTGCCTAAATCCCTTTATTCAGAATGCACACAGAAACCATAGCAGAATGAACAGTACTTTGTATGAAAGATGAAATAATCATATCTAGCTCATGAAGTTTTTAAAAATCAAAAGTCAAACAAGACTTCTAAAGCTCCTAGCCCAGTGCCTGGAATATGGTCAACATTCAGCAAGTGTTACCTGTTCTGGGAATTATGCTCTTACTGTTGAAGGATTCTACAGAAGAGCATGGTTGTTGATCCCAGAAACTCCTGTCAGCCACCTAGCACACAGACTTCTTTTAAAATAGCCTTCAATTAATAAAGGCGGAGTCCAAAGGAATCTTTGACACATCATAATTATATAGCTCATTTCATTCTCCTTACTTAATGAATAACAAAAGCAGGAAATTAAGTCATGACATAATTCAGTTTTTCCTTAATTGTTTGACTTGGGTTTGTGCAACAAAAAAAAAAAAAAAAAAAAAGAAAAGAAAAGAAAAACCTGAGATAAAAGGAAAATGTTAAGACTTTCTAAACAGTTTTGGATTTAGATACACCCTTTAAAAGTATTTTTAAAAGCATATCTAAAATTCTTTGATTAAAAAATACCATTGCCCATTTGAAGACACATACCTGTTGAATATGTTTTAATCATCTACGTTTAGTAAAAGAAGAAATGTTCTTTTACTCTCCACATTTTGTAAAGAGTTTAACTCAAGAATATGGATTAAGATAAGTATGGTTAGTATCAACTGTCGACTTGACAGGGTCTAGAATCAGCTAGGAGACAAACCTCTGGTGTGTCTGTGAGGGAGTGTCTAGACCGGGTTAATTGAGGTAAGAATCCATTCTAAGTGTGGGTGTCTACATTCCAGTGGCTGAATAAAAGGGAGACAACAAGCGAAGCACTAACTAGCATTCATCCTTTGTACTTCCTGACTGGGGACGAAATGGGACCAGCTGCCTCATTCTCCTGCCCCCATTTCTTCTTTGCCATGATGGCCTGTATCCTCAAAATTCGAACCAAAATAAATGAATGCTTCCTTCTTTAGTTGCCTTTTTCCTCTTTTCTCTTGACACAGTCTCACTATGTAGCCCTGGCTGGCCTGTAAGTATGTAAACCAGGTTGGGCTTGAATTGATCGAGAGTCACGTGTCTGCGGCTCTCTCTGAGTGCTGACATTAAAGGTGTGCGCCACCATATCTGGCCCTTTAGTTTCTTTTTCAGGTGTTTTGTTGCAACAAGAAAAATAACTCATATGATTGGCATCACGTTTAAAGATTAGAAATAAAGGCCTCATGGACACTTCCCTAAACTAGTATAATTTCTAACTGTAACCTAAATCTTTATACCCACAGATAAGCATAGCTCTCACCACTCGTGAAAGGAATTTCTTTTGGCAGCTGATGGAGACCATTACAGAGATCCACAACTGGCCAGAATGCAGAGAATAAATAATCAAGGGGTACCCAACCCGATTGGTACGTCTACAACTTAACCCCTGTACCTAAGTTTCTGGGGAAACCAGGAAGAGGGAAAAGAAAGATTTTGAGAGCCAGAGGACCAAAGATAACCTGCTACAAAATAGTATCTTCTGGGTGTGGCAGGGAAGCTGCACCCATGAAATCTCAACTCTATGGTTGCCTAAACAAGGCCTGCATAATGACATTACCAGTTGACATGCCAGTGTGGACAGGGGAAATTTGACAAGGCCCCACTCCTAGATGAAGAGATAAAGGTAATCAGTGGTTTCTCAGAGAGGGTCAACCAGTTTTCCTCAGGACCTAGTCACCTGATGAGTTCTCCAATCCCAAGCAATCAGCCCTGCCCTACGTGTAAGTTTTCCTATATGTATAAATGTAAGTCATATATATATATGTAAAGACATGTAACAATAATTAAAGAAAAGGTCATGAATTTGAGAACCAGTTGGAAGGGAACAAGGGTGGGGAGAATGGATATAAATACAGTATTCATGAAGGGAATTCACAAAAAATGAAACTTTTGAACAAAAAATAAAAACTCCAGTTACCTTATGATGATGATACAATTATAGTTGATAAAATAGTTCCTCAGAGTATTTAAACATTTAAGTTTAGTCTTATTTATGGATTTCCTCTGTTAGTGAGCTGAAGATTTATTTAGGGGAGAGGGGAAAAAAACAACAACAGCCAAATCACATGATGGCAAATATTTTTGTAGTCTGAAAACTAAGATTGTCTCCTGCCCAATGGAACCATTTCAAAAATGCAATTAGGAGTCAGGCATGGCAGTGCACACTACAACCCCAGCACACAGGAGACTAGAGGATCATGAGGTTAAGGTCAGCCTGGGCAACAGAGTTGGCTCCATCTCAAGAAAGAATACAATTAAGGGCATCCCTATCCTTTCCCATGTTGTCTTCTGACCCTCAGAAACACTGTGTGTCTGTCTACTCCTAAGACCACTGCTAATGAATGTTTTTGGATGTCAGATCTACCGTACTGTGATCATACAGGCTTCTCCTTTTTCCAGGAGGAAGTCCCAGGAGATGTATGCCAAACCTTGCCCACCCTCACCTACCTTGTTTATTAGCTAACAGGTTCATCTTTGTGCCCCAGAGGCAAGATATTGAGGAAGGAGAAGACTAGAGTTGGTTCAACATCTCAGCACCATTCAGTACCAAGTCAGGTAAACTGGGGCCAACAGGGTTTGTGTTCCTTGTTATGTACTCAGTACGATTTTCAAAAACTACATCAAAACTCCAGATTTTAAATACCCACGTTTATGTTCCTTTCTGTTTCTAACATGTTAAGATAATTTTAAAGCAAGACATTCTAGATAAGACTCAAAGGGAAAAGGATAAGAGTGTATGAAGGATTGTTCCCACTTATTAGAAGTAATTTATATGATTGCCTGGTGGTTCTGTGTCTGTATTCCAAGTACTATGGGGCTCTTGTGGATAATGGGCTCTTCCTCCCTCCCTTTCTCCCCCTCCCTTCCTTTCTCTCTTCCCCAGGGAAGCTGTGTGACTCTAGATTTGGAAAGCAAACAGTAACTGCCAACATGAGGCAGAATACTTAAAAAGAGCATGGATTTCCATTTCAGAAGACCTGCCAGAGACAGATTTCTCAGGAAACAGAAAGAACACTTTTGGACCAGTAAGATTAAAGAAGGCTTCAAGAGAATCCGACTTCTGTGGATAGACTTTCCCAGGCAGCACAAAAGCCCACCTGAAGGATGATAGACACATCACAAAGTCTGCCTGGCCTGCCTTTCTTTGTTCATCTGTAAAATCTAGTAATTAAACTGCTCCAGCAAAAGATGTAATATTCACAATTAGAATGAGTCTGCAATTCCTATGCCTGATGAATTTTTTAGAACTACATTAAGTGACTAACAGGAAACTTGAAGATCAAAGAAAAGAACTAGCCATGCTTCTTGAGGGAAAAGGGTATCTGACAGAAATTGTCGTCTCCAAGGAAAGAAGAGTAAAGAGTCCAAATCACATGATGGCATTTTATGCCACTATAAGAAAGCAAGGGAAGACATGAAAAAGAAAAACCTTTACAGAAACATAAATGTCAAAATATGAGCATTTTGCCTTTATTTCCATCTAACGATAAATAAATAAAATGTCAAAGAGTCCTGTTTTAAGTTGAACTTCTCTGTACATAGATGAATATGTACTGAGTTCTGAAAATCTGTTCATAGAATATGACTGAGTATTTTCTATGCAAAGTGTAGGTGTTAAGCAAATTGCCACAGTTCGTTTACTTTAGGATACTGGCTTACGTTCGTTATAATATCTCTGAAAGATGGATCAAGTTAAAATGAACAGTATGTTCAATTAACAGCATTGTTTTCTTCACTGTACTTTCAATGATGGGACAATCTGCAATAGTGTCTTAGATCTGACAAAGCATTCCTTCAAACAAGGAAGTAAATTGATGAGCTTTCTCGATGAGGTCTAAAACCCAAACCTCTGTATAGAGTCCCTAGGGCCTTCTAGACATTTTAACACTTGAGAGTTAACTAAAGAGCTACCTGGAATGCTAAACAATGCTTCCATAAAGATGCCCTGCTGGGGACACTGGGGGCAAGTTCTGTCAGGAGATAATCTTCCAACTGACTTGAGTGTGGTCTCTCTGCTTCACCCACTAAACTTCAGAAAGCTTGGTCCAGTCAGTCCTAGTCCCTTCACACTGGACTGGAGATTGTCACTATGCTGCAACCCACAGATGAGATTCCTTTTCCCCAATAATCTTCAGATACTCTGAATAGTCCAAATTCATCCAAAGTTTGGTTGGGAAAAGGTGTCTTATACTTTTAAAAGAACTAGAACCTTTCAGACATATATAAAGATGTATTTTTATAAATAATTAGTTAACATCCAGACACTGTAAGTTCTTCATTAAGTACCTTAGAGATCTTAAGGGAGCAAGGCAGATACTTAGTCATATGGAATATCAGCAGGACAGTGTTTTATATTTTTAATTTTTATCCATTTATTTGAAGTAATGGGAGATGAATTCAGAACCTCTTACACACTAGGCAAGTATTCTCCTACTGTGTTATATCCACAGCCCCAAAAGATGAAAAAATATAATATGTATGTGTGTATATATATATATATACACGCATATATATATGCACAAAATTATTTAGCCGCATAGATAAAGCTTAAAAGCCCATCAAACTCATGACTTCTGCAAGAAAATTATTGGAGTTTGTTTTTCACTATCTCTCTTTCTAAATTTAGCCACAATATACCTGTACTGTATCAAATAATTGTATTATAGAATTATAAAAGAGTAATAGGGTTTTTCTTTTTAAGCAATTAAATAATGAGTATTATAAACTGCAGCTGACATCTAAGGATACGCCTTCAAGGATGAGGTTGTTTCATAATCTCTTCCTGAGAAGTCACAGATACCATCCAATGAGGCCACAAATTCCAACCTACCTATGTTTAGCCCTCTGTGAGACCACAAGCTGGCGCAGAATGAGTAATTCTTCCTCCATATTGACAGTTTCTGTATTGACAGTAGTTGTGTACATATGCAGTTTGCCTTCTCCAGCCAGGCCACAAAAGGGAGCGATCAACTTAAAAGCATATATTTTAAAATCTGGATTTTGTTCAAATCGCTGGTGCTAAAGAATTTTTTATTTAAATGTTTTTATGCCTTAAAGTGTAAGACTGCTTTAGTACAGGCTTCCCTCTCCTTTGCTGTAAGTGCATTTGTTCCAAAGTTAAAATATTGATAAGCACTTTGTGAACATAAGTGACACGATAGTTAAAACTCACTGCTTTGTTTGGCCAGCACTATAATTTTAGGATGCTGAGCTTCCCTTACCAAAGCAGTCAATTATATTGCTGCTTTGTATATTATTCAAACATAAAAATAGATTCTTTGGGTTCCTTGTTTCCTCAAATCATGTCAATGCTATTAGCATTTACTGAAATATACCTCTGCGATTTCTTATCTCAGGTGTGATCATCTCACAAGCTTGACAGAGAAGACAGACATCCTTAGCGTCTGAACTGGTATTTAAAGAGATATGCTCACTCTTAGTCTGGGTCAATAATATTATGTTATTATTTACAATGAGGTAGCTATGTCTTAGAAATTTAATATATTCTCTCTGTAAATAACAGCTAAATTATTCTATTGATAAACACCAGGGCTCATATCAATCTCCACTTATGTCTAGGCTGCTCTGTTTTTCCCAATGAAGAGCCCAGAAAAACATGCCAGCATTTCAGGGATGTTAGCAACCCATATGTGGTTTTTTACAAATGGTTCAGAAAACATCTCAGTGGGAGAATGAAAAGGACTCAAGGGAGAATTTATTGGCTATTTGTGAAACTGATAAAAAAGCTCTCTAAGCCTTCCTGGTAAGCAAAGATAATTCCTTCCTTCCATCATGGTTTCAAGAATTAACTGGGATGATGAAGTTACAGACCAGTTTGTAAGCCCATGCTGGTGTTACTGTTACTGTTCAAACATGAACTGAGCTTATTAAGCCAGACCTCATTAAATCTGGTGCTTTAGATGTGAAGGAGAAGGTTGCAGAGGAAACAGACTGGATACCATTCACTGGTGCTCCAAAACCACCTTGTGTTTCCTTGCCTTATGGTGGTACCATTCCTGTTCCTTCAAGGTAAATGGCTTGTTCTGCCTCACAGCAAAGGAACTCCCCTTTAGCAAAGGTGCCAGACACTGTTTATTTGGTCTTAGTAAACAGGATTGTTAACAGAAAAGATGTTGGCAATCTTCAAGGAGGGATTTTCAACCAGACATTTATATGGGCAGCAAACTATGATTTAAACAACTTATGAGAGTTAACAATATTCCACTAAAACAAAGACTTGCCTGATGAAATTCATACCAAGCACTCCCATATCCAAATACACATGGAGTTCCCATGAGCGCAGCAAGGAAGGGAGTGGAAGGCAAGTGTCTTAGCTGTGACTCTCTTCCGGCCTGAAAAGCTCTGCCCTGTTTTCTGGGAGCAGAGATTCTACCACCATCATTTTCTTTTGTGGCAGCAGAGATAGCAAAGGGATTTTCCTGAGTAGTTTGAGTGAAAAAGAAATGAGACCAGAATTGAGAAACTGATGGACATTCAGTTTCTGAATATCCGAAAAGCAACGAACATGATTTATAAGCCTGAAGGGACTGCCTTCCAGAGAAAGATGAAAGAGGAAAATCTCTGTCAGCATGACCACCAGGGGCTAACCATCAGGCACTGGCTCATTGGCCACAACCAAGACTACTTGAAGGTTGTAAACGACATGGATGGAGAGAAGTTATTTAGTGTGGTCCAAGGGGACAGGAGGAGGAGTGATAGAAATGAAAGTCAAAATACAGATGATTAAGGTGGCAGAGCAGGCCACATGCCTTAATGGAGAGGTCTATTATCGACTGTGCGGCACTGTCCCTTGCGAAGAGCCAGAAACCCATTCTCCTGCACTATTTGCAATTGGAAAAGGCACTGAAAAGTAGTCAGGCATACTGGGGAGGGCAAAACCACCACATGCCCTCAGAGAATCATTGAGATGGCTTACTAGGTCTTTCCTATCTCAAATTACTGTGATGTACCCTGGTGTACACAGGGACCTGAGTTGCTGGAATCATTTTCCCATCATCTGAGCTTCTTCATTGTTATTATAAAGAGCTGGTGCAGAAGTCATCACAGGTAATGGAAACAGAGCCTGTGCTACAAATAGAAGCCAGCTGAGTCCTGATGCTTTCATGCAAGGATGCAACCGGCTAGAATTAGTTTCACATTGTGAGGTCAGCGTAAGAAAACTTGTCTAGCAACTGAGACCTGAGGCAACATGTTCCTATTGACTGAGACCCAAGACAAAGGGCAAAGGGCTTTTATCACATTTGGGTGGTGGCTACAAAAATAAAATTTCTATAAGGCTCTGTAATCTAGAGAAAAGGCTTACACTCAATTTTTTTGAAAATTACTTGGCCATTAAAAACAATGAAGAAGCCATTACTGTGTAGAAAGTGGAAACTGAGAGACTCATGTGTTGAATGTATGCATATTACAGTTCTGTCCACAGTTGCAACTGTAACTAGTAACTGACATCCTAAAACATTTGGTGGCCCAGAGGGGCATACTTGGGCACAGGCTTTCGTGCACCTGGGCTGATGGCTGCAACTGAAAAGAATGGGTACGATGAAATCTGGACTGGGAAGCCAAGTGCTAGTGTCCTTGTGATTGCTAGAAGGCACACAACTGTGACCCCACAGCCCCTCTCACCCAGAGAATGATGGAAGCAGGGGTGAGGAACAAAAATAGCAAGAGGGTATGAGGAGGGAGAGGCAGTGAGAAGCAAAGCAAAAGGAGCTAGGGCCGGGGAAGCCCGCAGATGTCAGCTCTTCACAGGTGTGGGATATCTCACTTCCTGATAAAGTCATGGTGCTGTGGTAGGGACTAAGCTAAACTTGGTGTTCTAGAAAGCTGAAGCTTCTACAAACAAATTCAGGGGTTGACCTACAGAGGACAGATGTAGGTCAACCCTCATCCTGCTGCTCCCAGCAGCTGTGGCCAATGAGAGAGACAGCTGCCTGGCACATTGAGATAAGCTGTTGATGAAATCAACAGAAGCCATTTCCTGCCTCTTTGCTGTCTTTGGTAGTCTGGTCAGGACCAGTTTTGGTCCACGCCGAGCTGCTGGCTTGCTGGAGTTCCTGGAACATTGATGAATGAATGGACTCTGCTGCTGGCCTGCCTATTCCTCTCTCATCTACCTGAAAGATCTGTTTCTGTCATTTAAAGGAGGCTTAAGAGGCAACACTGCCCCGCCCCACCCCCCACCCCACGTGCTATTGTAAATTCGTAGAACCAGGGAGATTACCTATTGCTTACTTCAAAATATGGTTGAAAGAAAAGGGAATCTACACAGACACCTGTTTCCAGAAAGGAAACAGTAGGAATTACTAGGTGGCTGATTCAAGATTACTCAGAAGGTCCATGGTTAAGACAGAAAGAGAACTGGAGGAATGGGCCAGGAATCTGGAAATTATGAGACCAAATCTGAAGACAAACATCAATGAATGGACCACACTAGGCTAGTTAGCTGCTGGAGACCCCAGCTCAGCAGTACGTGCTCCTACAGGATACCTCATTACTAATCTGGCACTCCTCTAGCATGAGATTTGGCCCAAGTTAGTATTAAAGTGATTAGACATGGCTGAGAAGAAATACTTTCCTATCACTGCCAGGAAAACACTTCTCTGAGGGGTGTAGTAAGGAAGCATTTTGGCTCCAGTGGCCACTAGCTGCCATTTAGAATCCTGAGAAAAGTCCTTCTGGATGGTTCAGTTGCATAAGGTAATAAATTCCCAGAGCTAGGGAAATGGCCCAGTGGGTGAAGCGCTTGTCATCACACAAGAATGAGATCCCAGGTTCAAGTCCCCAGCATTTATGCAAAGGCTACACAGAGTGTGGCAGGCAAATAGTCAGAAGCTGGGGTCTTGCTGGCCAGCCACCCTAGGCAATTAATGAGTTCTAGGTTTGGCAAAGGACTATACTGGCTGGTTTTGTGAATCAATTTGACACAAGTTAGAATCATCAGAGGAAGGAGCCTCAGTTGAATAAATGCCTCTGTGAGAACCAGCTGTAAGGCATTTTCTCAATTAGTGATCAATAGAGGAGGGCCCAGCTCATAGTGGGTGATGCCATCCCTGGGCTGCAGGTCCTGGGTTCTATAAGAAATCAGGCTGAAGTTGGGTGTTAGTGGAGCATGCCTTTAATCCCAGCATTTGGGAGACAGAGGCAGGTGGATCTCTGTGAGTTCGAGGCCAGCCTGGTCTACAGAGTGAGTTCAGGACAACCAACCAAAGCAATACAGAGGAACCCTGTCTCGAAAAACAAAAACAAAAAAAGAAAGAAAGAAAAGAAAAAGAAATCAGGCTGAACAAGCCAGGGGAAGCAGCACCCTTCCAGTGCCTCTGTATCAGCTCCTGTGTCCAGGGTCCAGCCCTGCTTGAGTTCCTGTCCTGACTTCCTTCAGTGACTAACAGCAATGCTGAAGTGTCAGCCAAATAAACCCTTCTCCAAACTGCTCTTTGGTCATGGTGCTTCATCACAGCAATAGAAACCCTAAGACAGGGACCCAATCTAAAAAAAAAAAAAAAAAAAGAAAGAAAAGAAAGGGAAGGAAAGGAAAGAGGAAAGGGAAGGAAAGGAAAGGAAAGGAAAGGAAAGGAAAGAAAAGGAAAACTGTCGAAAGCAATAGAGGAAAACACTGTTCAATACCTCTACCCTCTCCATGTCCTCCATCCCTCCTTAGTCAATTAATTGCCCTAGTTACTAAAACAGCCTGACTCCTGGTTCTAAATTTTATAAGAAGCCGTCAAACTTCCTTCAGTTGTAGGGATTCTTGTTTTGTTTTTGCCAGTTACTAGCAACAATTGTCAATGTTTCTGTATTTCTGCTATTGAGGTGGGTGTTTTGTTTTTCTCTTTGTTTTGTAACAGGGCCTCTTTCTAAAGCCTGGGTAGCCCCAAACTGAAACTATGTAGCAAAGACTAGCTTGAAGCTGATGTAGTAATCCTGCTGCTGCAGACTTCCAAGTGCTGAATGGGGCTATAGGTACAGGGCGAAGTGACCACACCCAACCTAAGAACTCTGACAATGTTTGCCTTTGTATCTCCGAGGTGGTTGTTTGTGTTTTTCTCTTTATTCATATCAGTATAGAGAAAATAATTCTATTCTAATGAAATCTATCAGTGTTCTTTCTTTGTGATGTGTGTTCCTGCTTTTGCCATTATTCAGACACTCCTTCCCTCCCTCCCTCCCTCCCTCCCTCCCTCCCTCCCTCCTCCTCTCCTCCTCTCTCTCTCTCTTCTCTCTCTCTGTGCTCGTGTGCATGCGTGCGTGCCTGTGTGTGTGTGTGTGTGTGTGTGTGTGTGTGTGTGTGTGTGTGTGTGTGTGTGATGACTACAGACCAGGTGCTAAGAATACTAAGTAAGTTGAAAAGAGCAGTCTCTTCTCTGCCTTCATGAGTTGACACCCTACAGAGATGTGACTGTAAGTCAGTCACTAGCTACAAAGCCACATAAATGGATCTGAACTGCCGGTGCATGGCTCATACATAGGCAGGTATGCTGTATAAGATTTTTAATAGGATGATTAGACTCAGCTAGGAGATGCAGGGGAAGCTGCCCTAGGAAGCAGTGTTAAGACTGAATAATAAAAGGGAGTTGAGTAGTTCAGAAAGACCACTGCAGAATGTGGGGCTGCTAAGCGAAACATCCTTCTCAGTGGCAAACACAGGAAGCATGAAGGACTTTAGAGAGTGTAAATTAAGATCAGATCCTGAGGGGAGGGGATTAGATCTGACATGAATCTGGAAAGGTCTGGTAAGAACTCTGACCACACAGGATGGGTAAGTCCACACATTCCTAACAACTACAGGAAACGTTTCAACATGGGGCACTGACCGCCAATCCCAAGTATTAGGGATTTTCTTTTTCTCTTTAGTTCCACTCATCCACAACCCTCCATTTTTACCATTGCTCTCTAGTTGGTTTTGTTAATATTATCTCCTCTTGCCTGTGTAGTCTTTATGATGATTTATGCACACCTACTCTTGTGCTATTCTGAGTCATTCCTACATAATTATGAGGATGCAATCCAACATTGATAGCATCCAATGACCTAGAATGAGGTATATCCTAAATGATATTGGACTGCACATGAGATACTCTTGATACAAGAGTAGATTCTATCTACTTTTGACACACACACACATACACCAGACTGAGCTACTTAACTGTAGTAATCTCACCTCTAATATGTATATTGAAACACTGTACAACTTAAATACATATACTATTTTTAACTCACGAAGATAATTTGTTATAGGATGTTAGTTGAAGATGTGATACATTCATTTATGCTGTAGAATATTTGTTTAATGATGCAACGATATGTTGCATTTGTTTACCTTGTGAAACTGTGTTACTTTGCCTGATTAAAACACCCAAATGGTCTAGTAAAGAGCTAAATGGCCAATAGCTAGGCAGAAGAAAAGATAGGCAGGGCTGCCACGCAAAGAGAATGAATAGGAGGAGAAATCTGGGGAAGATGTCAAGAATTGAGAGGAGAAGGAGAGAGGACATCAGGGGACAATCACCCAGCTACATAGCAAAGCATACAGTAAGAAGTGAAGAAAGGTATATGGAATAGAGAAAGGCTCAGAGGCAAAAGACAGGCAGGATAATTTAAGAAAAGCTTGCTAGAAACAAACCAAGCTAAGGCCATGTATTCATAAGAAAGAATAAGCCTCTGTGTATTATCTGGGCGGTGTATTAGCTGGGCGGTGGGCCCCCAAGAGTACAAAGAGTGAAAAACAACAACAAAAACCAAACCGAAGAGCCAACAAAAATAACTTCTGTTTCTAAGAAAAAGAGATTACTAAGCTGAGATTTTTGTTAGTGTTTTGTTTGTTTTAAGAGGAAAGCCTATAGAGTGAGAATTCTCTGAGTTCAAATTTGAGCCTGTTGAGTTTAGTATGTCCAAGAGGAGGAAGAAAGGAGGTAAGTAAAAGCTAGGTTGGTGTCTTCTGCTAGCTGACCTGGAGCCATTTTTCCCTCTGCTGCTATGTCCAGAGAGACCACCCCGTAGAGAACAAATCACCATTGCTCTCATGACCCAGAATAAGTTCCCTTGTCCTTTGACTTCTATTGAGGTTCAGCTAGTAGGAGGTAGAGAGAGAAGAAAGGAGGAAAGAGTGAAGCAGGATTTTGGCCCCCTGTTAGTACCGGACTGCATTCTTTCCTCCCCATCCTCTCTTGTCTGCCTGCCCTACTTCCTCTTCCTCACACTCTTTCTTTCCACGTGTCCCTTTTCCAATCTCCTCTTCCTCATCGACACAGTCCTCTCCCCCTCAATAACTTCTACCTCCAAGCTCCTCCAGGGTTCAGGTAATGGCTGTTTCCTGAAATACTGTATACTGTCATCATTTGATGTTTTGTAAATGATCTTAACTAAAATTGCCATTTTGAATATACCACTGTTTTCCTGCATGGAGCCCTACTAATACTGATATTTAAGAAATTGCTGAGCTGGGGTTAAATCTGTGAGTCACCTGAATAGAGGTAGTAATTGCATCTCTGCCTAAGTATGAAAATAACCAGACAGTCTAAGGAAAGGCTGAGCCCTGAGGAACTCAAAGGCCCTAGAAAAGGAGTAATTCAAATGTTGGGGGAAATCAATGTGTTATGAAAGCAGAAAAAAAGCAAAGCGTTAGTAGACAAGTAAGTCACACCATTCTAAATCTAAAACATGGTTTGTGCGTTCCTTCCTATTTATAATGCTTTCTTCTTTTATAGTCCTTTAACTTATTTAGAATTTATTTTGGAATATAACTTAAGGTAAAAAGACAGCTACCAGTTATGACACCTATGAACCACAACAGCATGGCATGATAATCTCAAGGGTGTAGTAGCAACCCAGTTATCTTGGAAGTAACCAATAGCTCACTAATTGGACTTAAGACCGCTCCAAAGAGGGAAATCATGCCTGGTACTAGGAAAATGGCCAACTACACAGACCTACCCAAGGTCTTTGAGATGAACAAATAACTTCCATTTTACTAAACTAGCATAATTTCTTTACTACATTCTAAACTTTTATCTTTATACCCACAGATGAGTGTAGTTCTCACACTTCATCAAAGAAACTTCTTTGCATCAGGCAGAAACTATCATAGAAATCCACAGCCAATCAAAATACAGAGTTGTGGAACCTAGTCCCATTGGATACATCTACAAAACAAGTTTCATACCTAAGGCTCAGGAAACATTGTGGAAGAGCAGGGAGAAAGATTGTAAAAGTAGCCTTACAAGGGCTGGAGTGTAGCCCCATGGCAAAGCATGTGCTTATGTAGAGAAATGCATTCCAAAGTATTGACTTTGACGTCCAACTTTTTTAGGAATCTTAATTCTAATTGGTATACATTTTCTTACACTGTCTTTATAATATATCTCATCATCCACAAATGATGATCCTGTGGTTGCTGCAATCCTTATAAAGGATGTCTAATTTTGTGCTGTCTAGTTGTCCCATATCTGACCGATATTTGGGAGTGACAATCAGCTGCTCATTATTTGTGTTGGGTGTCACTCACAGTGCTTCTGCTATTTAACTGTGGGTTCATATTACCACAGGAGCTCTTTGAAACCGATGCTGGATGGTTAATTTAAAGAGGATTTGCATTTTTCCTGCCAGATGCTCATGGGTACTACTGAGGGAAGGCCACTCTAAACTGAATTCTCACCTGGACATTGTCCCTTCCAGACGACCCAGGAAGTGAGATTCTGAGAGCAAAACACACATGAGATCTGGCTTGAACTTAGAAACTTCTAGGGAAGTTTTCTTCGGTTTTTCCCAGCGCCAAATTTTGAGTTTTCCTTGTTGTCTACTGTGGGGGACAATTTTATATTTAGTATATTCTTTTGAGCTTCATAGAGTTTGCTCTGTATGTATATAGGTGTGTATGTGTGTGCACACGTGCACACCTGTGTACAAATGAGCACATGTGTGCACATGCCTGTGAAGGAAAGACAGCAGCCTCAGTCTCACTCCTCAGACAACATCCACCATTTTAGACAGTGTCTTAACTACCCTGGAGCTGGTCTATAGACTAGACTGCTAGCCAGGGAGCCCCAGTGACCTACACATCTTGACCTCCCCTGTGTTCAAACTGAGTCACCACACCAAGATTTATTTTCTTAAGCACCAATTCTGGAACTCAGGTCCTTTATGATCTGAGCAGACCCCTGCCCTAGGATGTCATTTCAGACTGCCTTCTTTGGCTGGTTCTGAGCTCATTGATTTATGCCTCTCTCAAGGCTATGAAAAGTAGAACTCAAGAACACCTATGTCTGTTGAAAGTCCTCAGTGCAAAAGAACATCAGTGAGTTGGGCATCTCCTAGAACACTGAATTCATTTTGTCTCCACTTTGTTGTAAGTCATGGATGCATTTAAAAATGTGTTTTGATGGGTGCTGGTGACAATGTTCAGAGGTAAAGCTTTTTCCTAGCACATATTAGACCCTAATTTCCACTAACACTATAAAAATATTCAAATAAATACATACATGTATGCATTATTCATAATTTAAAGTTATTTTCAATGTGAAGATTGATGAAAGAATCAAGGTTTTCACTGAAATTTCATCCATTCTACTTGAGCTATATACTCCCACCATAGCCTAAAAGTTTTCATTTCTAATACCTGCTTTACCTCCTAATCTCAATTCCAAATGTCTACTCCATAGCCATCATTTCCTGTCCTGAGTGCTTCTAATTGAACAGTTCCCATTTAGCAAATCATCTGTCCCTGTTGAGATCTCTGATCCAGTTACTCCAAGTGCTTACCGTCTACTTTTTAAAATCTATATAGGGTCACAAACACAAAGTAAAACACAAAACACAAAGTAAAACATGTCTTCATGAGCTGTTCCATGCAGTAGGGCTGATTCTGTAGTCCACACCTTCTCGTCGCTTGTGCCTTTCCTCTTCTGCTAGCTAACCTGATAACAATTATACATTTAACCAGAATCTACCTCCATAATCTGTACCCAGTTCTGGAAGGAAATACTCAACTATCCTGACTGGTTTCTACCCAAATTCTTGTGACTTTCAGTATTGCCACAGTCCTACTTTTTGTTTCCCCAATCACTTTAGTGTCCTTCAAAGAAAGACATTCACACTTTTCTGTACATCAACAGCCTCCTGTGACCCTTTTCTTTCCTGATTGATTGATTGATTGATCCCCTTCCTATTTCATTAAGAAAACAGAACCTAATATTCAAGACCTTCGTGCACTATCACCACACCCATGGACCCAGGAGATTTGTAATCTAATCTCAGATCTCTCTTTTATGACTTGTGAACTTGGTGTGGATCCCATGCTGTTTTCCCACCTTCCTCATCATAAATTACGCTCAACCATCATGTTCCTGTTTCTGCTCTGAATGAGTGCACTTGCTGTCAGATTCCTTAAGACACAGCAGATGATTCTCTATCTAGAAAAGGAAATAGAAATGCTTTCCCTTGCTGCTTCACCTAGAGAAATGGAGAAATCCTGAAAATCACATAAAAGAAAATAGAGAGGTGGAGAGAAGGTAGACCAGAAGTCCGGAATACTGGGGGAAACCCAGCAGCTAATTCCTTTGGTTCTTTTTCATTTGCTTATATATCCTAGAAGTTGATCAAAATAAGATAGCAAATTGCAAACTTTAAAAAGACAAAGGCAAGCTGGGTATTGGTGGCACACGCCTTTAATCCCAGCACTAGGGAGGCAGAGGCAGGTGGATCTCTGTGAGTTCGAGACCAGCCTGGTCTACAAGAGCTAGTTCCAGGACAGCCTCCAAAGCCACAGAGAAACCCTGTCTTGAAAAAAAAAAAAGGCAAAGGCAAATGGTCATATCAAAATCCTATTTTGTCTTACCAAAGAACAGAAAAAGATCAGCCTAGCCAAACAGAAACCACTTAGACAATCAAGATTCTACTTCAGCCAAAGCCACGGGGAGTGTGTGTGTGGGGGGAGTGTGACCCCTGTCCTGTTCACACCAGCAAAATCCTGTTGGAGAGACTAGATTTGAACCTTCTCCTAGGCAGGCAGCCACTCAAATATGCCTGCAAAGAAGGTATGAGAGAATGTTCTGTAGATTTCCTGTCGGCACTGAAGACCAATTCAATGTAAGTGGAGACCACCTGAGGAGTCTGACCTTCACATAGAACCTGGTAGTAACAAAGTTTCTCCTGCCTCCCTGTTGGGGTACCATCAGAGGCAGCCCCATGGAGCTTCTGCTTTCTCTGTGTGGGCAGGCCATGTGTGGGGTGGATGAGGTACTTCCATTCCTCTGACTCTGCAGCAAAAACAAGTTGCTAGCAAAGAGGACCTTCTGTCTGCATCTCTGCTCTGATGCCAAAGCTAGAGCACCGCTTGGAGGTCTAGCCCCATGTCCTCCTTCCACTCATTCATCCCTTCTCTGCTTCCGTTTCTTCTTTGGTTAAATGACAATGAGCAGAACAGTATCCACCTATAGATTGTTGAGCACTAAATGTGTTGATATATAAAGCCTTAGGCCAGAGCCAGACACATAAGTGTCAACCTTGGCTACTGCTGTCATATCTCACTTCTTGATATGATATGCACCTTACATGTGGCTTTAGGCATATCTCATGACTTTTGGTATGTAGTAGTTTTATTATTCTCATTTTCCGTAATCATATTTCCCTTTCTATACCCAACAGTATTTTTTAAGTTTCTAAATGGATGGAAAATTTATGGTTAAATGTTTGTTAATTAGTGGCTTTATTCTGTGGTCAGAGAATATGTCCATTTCTTTGTGCTGTAAAAGATTTACTGACCTGTCCTTTCTAGTCTAATACATGAACTATTTCTTTTTCAGTTTCTTCCTTTAAAATAATTTCTCCCTTTTTTTTTTCCTATTGCGAAGTCCATTGTGCTTGGCATGTATTATGTTAACATGATTTCTAACACCAAACTAGGAAGTTAAATGAAATAGGGGTTCAATCATGTTGCATTGAATGCTTTATTCTTGTTCAATCTGTAGTTAAGCATAGTCTGTGGGGTTGATGACCAGGAATGGCATGGGGCAGACATTGCAGCCTTCAGGGATGGCTTGCTAGTTCCATTCCTTCTCTTCTACTTTCAGAGTTCTCACAAATGTTTCCTTTAATTCTAACTTTAACTGCCTATAATTTCAGAACGGGGATACATAGTAACTGTTGTCCCAAATATTCTTCTAAAACCTTACTACTTCTATCAAGGGGCAAATTCCAGAACTCCATCCCTGAATCCCAGTACCCAGGAAGCTGAAGCAAATTATAAATTTGAGGGAAGCTTGAGCTAGATAGTGAGACCCTACTTACCAAAACAGAGGAGTCTATTCCTTTTCCCTAGAACCTGGGAGGGCCTTTATGACTACAATAAGCAAATGAGTGTAAGACACAGGTGACTTCCATGACAGGTTGTAAATGTCTCTATTTGCTTCTCTGTCTTGTGGTGGTCATTCGTAGAAGCCAATCACCATATTGTGTGTGTTTGGGACCCAGACCCAGTTGAGCCTTAGGGTAACATCAATCAGCAGACATTTAAGTGAGCCTTCTGTTGATCTCACAGAAGGCTCAGAGTGAAGATCAGATCCAAACCATCTCCTAAGTGCCCTGTGCTATTGTGAGGCACAAACTCAGGGAATGTAATATATCTTTGAGTAGTAGGCCAATTTATTACTCAGCTATAATAATCAGATCATTATAAATGGAGTATCCGCCGAATTCAACAGAAAATTCGTGTATAATGAGGGTGTTATAATGAGAGAGACACTGCACATAGATTGTAGGCTTCATTAACTCATAACTCTCTTTGGTCCTTGGGCACATCATGTAACCTTTCTGGGTCTTATCTATGTCTCTCAAAGAAGATATTTGGACCTTTAGGTCCCTTCAATTTCTACCATTAATGTCTCAATATAGTATGTATAAGTCTTCCTATCAGAAATACCTTTCTAAAAACATGTATTTTATTAATGATATTTAGATTTATAACTGACTCCAGGAGGGTAATCATATTACCTGCTACCCAAACTTTGTGAATTATTATTGTTCAAAATGTTGACATTATAGGATAAGGTCATTTCTAGAAGCCCAGTTGTGGCATAAATAAGTATAAAAGTCAGCCAGGGATCCACAGTGTCTAAAAGACCATCATTTAGATTCCTGACTTTCTTTGGACAGAGTCTCTCATAAGCCACACTGGCCTTGAACTTTCTGTGTGACAGAAGATGACCTTGAATTTTTATAATCCTCCTACCCTCACCTTCTGAGTCCAAAGATTATAGTTCTATGCCACCATTCCTGGCTTATACAGGGCTGAGAATAGAGCCCACCACCTTGTCACGTGAAGCAAGCACTCTACAACTGAACGACATCCCTAGTTACTGACTTTTATATTTCCCAGGGATCTCTGCCTATCTGAGGCATACTTCTTTAGTTACCAGGTGATATGATGCCAAATATGCTCTCTGAGGTACTATTGCATCTGCCTCCAAATCCAGCAGTTTGAGAATTTTGTGAGCATCTTATAAACCTAAATCTGCTGTATAAGAAGCCCAGCCAGTTTTCCAAAGTTACATCTCTCTGAAAGTCACACTATTCATAGGAATGATCGATTGCTCCATGCACCACATTCTAAAGGAAGCTAAAGTAAGTGTTTACTGCATGGTTCCCAACATAATCCTCCAAGATCCCTAGAATGGGATGACATGGGACAGCTGCTCTAAGTCAATATTCAGGGGAACCAGACCTCCTGCCAGCTTTGTCAGTTATTCAAGGGCACAGCTGGGGTCTGTGAGAGGCTTGCACCACCCTTGATGACAACCACTTTTAACCCGACTCCCATTCCTGAACTTACCAAAATGACTGACTCTCATCTTCCCAGTATAACATTCCAGAACACAGAGCAAAGCAACAAGGTTGCTGCTCTGATACTCATTGGATGCTCCTGAAAGCACTTGCTATATCTCCCAACCTCTTTACGCCAGTTGGACTTTGTGATTAGAATGATGTGATTTTATTAAATAGTATATAAGGAGATGAAATATGAAAAGAGAGTTATTTTAAAAACTTGACAAAATATGTGTGATTCAGCTGTGCAAGATGTGAGGGGAATCTAGGATTACCTGTGAAGAAATGCATCTGTCTTAGTTTTGGGTCATTATTGCTGTGAAGAGACACCATGACCAAGGCATCTCTTATAAACATCTAATTGAGGGAACTTGCTTACAGTTTCAGAAGTTTAGTCCATTGTCATCATGACAGGGAACATGGCAGCAGCAGGCAGATGTGGTGCTGGAGCTGAGAGTGCTGCATCTTGCAGGCAACAGGAAGTCAACTGATAGTCACACTGAGGGAAGCTTGAGCACGAGACCTCAAACCCGCCCCACAGTGACACACTTCCTCCAACAAGGCCACACCTCCTAATAGTGCCACTTCTTTGGAGGCCATTTTCTTTCAAACCGCCACAGCATCCTTTAAATTTTATTATGTTAGATGTATATTTTATTCAGGATCAATGCTCTGTGCTCAAAGACAAAGCTTCACCCTTATGTCAAAAAAGGCTATATGTATTTCAACTATATTTGTGAAAATAAAGTTTTGGTTTGTTGCGTTGACCTACTTTTTAGTAGGCCAACTCCTAGTCCTGATCCTGAGGAATGAGTTGGCTCAGACTGTGCAGAAATTTAGTCCATCTCTTTCTGTTTCATCGCAACAAATAAAGAGCAGTTGGGGCTGTGCTTTTCTCCTGTCTGACTACAAACTGCCTCTTTGTGCCTTTAATTCTAGAGGAATGCATTTTCCTGCAGAGTGATGGCTCCAAACAAACCCAATACTCCAGAGGGTCTTCTGTTATGTGGTCTAAGAAGAATCCACCACTTGCCTCAGGCAATTCCCTAGTCTAGTGTCTAGTCCCTTCCCCTTCTTTCTTTAAGAGTATATATGAGACACCTGTCACGTGTGTGGCTTAGCTCTCATTACTAATTGTGTAGCAGTCAACAAAGTGTGCTTATTCATATTGTCAGAAACAGAGACACAGTATCAGCAAAGGGCAACAACTATTTGTCTTTTGGGCCAATAAACTGGAAAACTGACCTGAGAAAATCACCATGGCATGTCTGCCTAGGGAAACAGTTTTCTTGTGTTTGAGCTGTATATTTATGTGTATGTATGCATGCATGCATGCAAGTTTATTATTATTTGTATTTGTATTTGTATTTGTAAGTATGTATTATTTGGTTTCCTGAGGAAATGAAATGGGCTAGGATATATAACATTTCAGCTTACTCTAGGGTCTAACAAACTTCTTCTATAAGGGTCCAGAAAGAAAATACTATTATTTGGTGAGTCATAGGTTTCTCCCAACTACTAAACTATGCTGTCATATCATGAAAACAATTACATAATGCAGAGATGAACAGGAATAGCTGTGTTCCAATACAATGTTATTTGCAAAGCTAGGCAGGGAGTTCCAATTTGCTGGCTCTTAGGATCTATCAAAATCCCATACTGGTTCCCCCATTTCTAATTTAAGTTGCACAAATATCTTCCCAATAATGAATAATAGCAATGTCCCACAGCACTGCAAACATCCATGTACTTACTGTCTCTTTTCCTTCCTTCTCATTTACTTTCAGTGCTAGACAGTATGACCTCTTTGCTCACCACCCGCTGGAATTGCTTTTATCAAGGTCACCGACAATCTCCATATTGCCAGTTCCCTGAGAGATTTCAACTCAATCTTTCTTAATCTCTCCATGACTTTCAACATAGCCAGCCACTCCCTCATCCTTCTGGAAACGTCTCCACTCTTTGCTCCTGTGAGCTCTCATGACTGCTTTTCGTCCTACAGCAATAGCTACTCCACAGTCGTCACGTGTTTCTCCTCTTCACAAACACTGAATGTTGGCACTGCTCAGGGCTCCGCCTGGGTTCTGTTGCTTCTCTCCCCACTGTTTCCCTAGGAGACCTCATCTGTTCCGTCACTTTAAATGGCATCTTTATGTTCCCAAGTTTATTTCTTCAGCTCAGTTCTTTCTCCCAGTTCTTTCCTCCTATATCAAATGCCACTTGTATGCCAAGTCTCTGGATGTCTGAAACACAAAGTGGTAAGGAAATATTATTGAACACATAAATTAGTTTACCTCGTTGCCCCAACAGAAACCAGAGCCTAATCACTAACTTCCCTTTGCTTCTGCTCATATTACTAAGGATGTAGGCATTCTCTCTCCTATTCATCTCCTTAATGTTTCCCAGGCTAGCTGCATTTTTAAGGAAAATATTGAAATACTTCTAACACTGGTTACAAAGAGCAGCTGGCCCAAGGCCCTGTCCATGCTCACTCTACCTCTGGATACAGCCAGGCCCTGCAGAGTCTGCTCTGGTGCCCAGGCCAGCAGCCATTCTAATGGGTCAGTGCTCAAGCCAAAAGGGCTGTTAAATACTTGACCATACTTCCCTCTTGCTTAATGCAGCTGTTGCCAAGAGATTCCAGCACTCAGGCATCAACTCTCACCCAGTGGAGTGGAAAAGCCATCTAACTGGTCTCCCTATCTGTTGTCTTGTTCATCTCCAGGCTCTGCATAGCAGCTGGAAAGGCTGGTCTAAAACAGCAAACTGACGCCATCTCTCCACCGCTTGAAATCTTTAAACATGGATAAGCCCCAAGATAAAAAACCCAGGGCCCTGATAAGTCTAAGACCTTCAGAATCTGATCCTTTTCATCCCTCCAATTTCACCCCCAAGACAGGCACTGTCCTGATCACTTTCAAGTAGGTCCTCCCTGTAATTATCTTCCAGAACCATGTCTGTTTTCTCCACTGGGTGTTTAATCCAGAACATTGCTCTGTGTGTGTGTGTGTGTGTGTGTGTGTGTGTGTGTGTGTGTTTTCTTTTGAGACAGGTTCTCACTATGTAGCCCTGGCTTTTCTGGAACTCACTATGTAGACCAGGCTGGCCTCTACCTCACAGAAATCCACCTCTTTCCTCCTCCATCCCCAGTATTACAGGCATGCACCACTGTGTCCAGCATACGGATTATTTTTTAAGATCTATTGCTCTTACTAAACTCTAAGCTCTTTGAGAACAGAGACCATGTTTGCTAGATAGATTCCTACCAGCTTTAATTTTTTTATTGTTGTTTGACAACTTTCCTCTGTGTGTGTGTGTGTGTACGTGTATCTGTCTGTCTCTCTGTCTGTGCCCTCTGTCTCTGTCTCTGTCTCTCTCTCACACACACAGAGGTTTCATTCACCCTCCAAACTATCATCTCTTATCTCTTTCCCACCAGCCCTCTTCCCTCCCTGCAAGTCCCCTCCTGCTATCACATAGTTTCATTTTTGTGACTCACTGAGTTTAACCAGGGCAGCCAACATAGTCATGATGTGGAGTTAGCCACCGGAGCATGGGCAACTCACAGTGGCTGCATCACCAAGGCAAGGACTCCACGTTCACAAGCAGCCACCAATTGCCAACAAGGCCCCAGAGAAGGGTCAGGCTCCAAGAACCGCCTCCCAAATCCATGATGAAATATTATCTTCAGTCTTGTGCTGGCAACCACAGTTGCTGTGAGTTTATGAGTGTGATAGCCATATCCCAACCAGAAGAGTGTTTCACAGTCCTTAACCCCATTGTCTGGCTCTTACATTTTCTCTGCCCCCTCTTTTAGTAGGTCCCTGTTCCTTGGAAGAGGTGATATGGACAACCCCTTTGAATCCGTCTAGCTTTATCTCTTGCTACAGTTTTTCTAATAACTGATATTCATGGAATTAACATTCACTTAATAGTCTAAGGATGAATTATTTCCAATTCTTAAGTATCCATGTTAGTTGCTACTCTGCCTGAAATACTGTATTTCATGGCCTTCCATCTAGTAATCTTCTGCCACATTTCAGGCATCCATGCTGTCATTGCACCAGGAAGCCTTGCCTGCTAGAGCCTCCATGGTAGAACTCTTTAAATTGTACTCACTTATTTTTCTAACTAATTCTTACGAAGTAAGAAACTACATGTATCGGAAGCATTTGGCTCTGAGCTCAGTAGCAACATTTTAATGGAATCACTCAGCCCCAAAGCAGACATCCCAAGGTGTTGAGACAAAACCAGTGAACACATCAGTTTGGGTACTAAAGATTTCTAAGTGGTTATGAAACAGAGGATAGGGTTGCTGCTTGGCTGGTAAGTTTTGGTGTCTTCTCTCTAACAATGCAGTTTCCCTTCCTAAGTGTTTCAGCGCTGAGCAGTGGCTCCACCTGCAAATTCATTGATTTGCTACAAGGGCAGAAATAGGTTCATTAATTGCTCTATTTATTTACAGTCTGAGTGAGACTTGAAAAGTACAGATTAATGGAAAGACCTATTCAAAAAAGTGTTTGGGGGCCAGCAAAATAGTTCCGTGGGTAAAGGTACTTCCTGGCCAAGTCTGAAGACCTCAGTTCAATCCCCAGGTCACACTTGGTAGAAGGAGAGAAACAACTCCTAGAAACTTGCACATATGTATACACACATACACACACAAGAAACTTTGATGCTCCAAGAAGGCATAGCAGAAAACTTTCCTTGCACTGCTTTTTGTATACGTTCATCATAAGTTGGTGTGATTTAGTAAAAAGCAGAACTTCTTTCCTTCACTTGTTAATGGCACTTTTATGGTCTCATTCTGCCAGGCATATAACTATGTTATAATATAAACAAGCCCACAGAGTAATGAATCATTTCAATCTTATTGTTTGTATGGTTTTACTACAAGTCTTGGGGGAAAAGCTATTTGAGTTCTGCATTTTAAAATTATGCTAATGCGATTACTCATTATGGTCCTGCTTACTCTTTATGATGGATGCAAGATGTTTAAGTCCCCAATAACGCTTGTGATGGTCCTGATTAGTGCTTGAGACCCAATCAAGACATTGTTGATGAAGTTCGAATAGCATATTTAAAAAGTTATATGTGACAGAATACTTGATTACTTAGATAAGATTTTATAAACTTATAAAATGAATGTCAATTGAATTAACATATACTTTTATTCTTACACAAAATGTTAGCTGCTTTACAATGCATTTTTGCCAGACTATCCAGGTCATTGTTTTCACACCAAAAACACAATAATGACAGAATAAGTTGTTGTTACTGCTGACCACGAGATGTCACATATGTCCACATCAGCAACCAGGTGTTCTCAATATCTAGGCTTCAGAAGGGGTCACCTGTTACTGTGTTTTGATGTTGTTTTGATCAAGGGAAGTAAAAACAAAAAATGGACAAGTGATATTTTGACTAATTACTATGACCCAATGCCAGGTTGCTGTTTGTTCCTTGCACAACCCCTCAGGGCACCAGGAAGAATAGTGGGAATGAGGAAGAATAGGAGCATGTCATTTTAGAATGTTAGAAGAGCTCATTATAATGAAGACGTGGTAAGCGGTCCAAAAAAATAAAATCCAGGATGTCGTATAATATTCTTCCCACTTAGGAATGTAAACAACACTTTCAGATGTAGAATTTCATTTTAGAAGAACTCCAATGAAGAATAACCATCCACATAAGAAGGGATATCTGAAAAACAAGGCTTTTTACTAAACAGTTCAAATTTATTACAATTATATAAATTCAATGAGTTGGAAAAGCAAGGCTTCTTTTGATAAAGACCCAAAGTTAAAAAAATAACAATTGGGGCTTGTGATGACACTTATCTTACATGAGCCTCAGCAGACAATTTGCATCTGCAAGTTCTTATTGCTTACATAGTACCAAGATTTTCTTGATGATAGAGCTAAACAACTGGGGAGTGTTTTTAACAAATGAATTTTTTAGGCCAACTGCCTTGCAATCTAGGATACTATTCCATTTACAAAGAACGAGAAGAAAATTTGCTTATTTTTGAGAATTGCACCCAGAGGGCTAACCCCAGGGACAAGTTAGCATGTTGTGGGTCTCTACTACACAGAGTTTCATAATAGTTAAAAAATAAGTAAAATTCCAGTGGAATGTTTTCTGATCCCCTTGAGTCTCTTCAAGGACACACAAGGGTTTAGAGTGTGTGCACTGAGTTCTGGCTTTTTTTTTTTTTTTACTTAAAGTTTCTCCACTACACAAAGAAGAATTTCACCACAGACCTGTCACTGTCAGTCTCTGTTACCTCCCCCCATAGTGCCGCACTATGGCATAAATGATGCTTCCGTTTTTCAGTGTTCTCTATCTTAGGGGGATCAACATGCTTGGAGTTGGAGTTCTGTTCATCTTACCCCTCTTCCTAACCTTAATATCGAATAGCTGGTGAAGGTCCTTTCATCCCACCACCACCACCACCATGTCTATCTTCACAGCTTTTCTATTGCTACCTCAGTGGCCTCCTCTGCAGCTTCATGCCTTTCCCTTCTCCTCACAGCCAGAACTTTTCTTCAGAAACATACATTTGACTGTGCCATACTCTCACTTCAAAGCTGGCAATACTCTTTCCACTCAACTGGATGAGGGTAAACACAGAATACCTTGGCACACACAGAATCCCTTCCCAGTCAGACCCCACCATTCTCCAGTCTCATCTGCTTGTGTCCCTGACCCATGCTCCCAGAAAATGCCATGCTGTCTGCATCTGAGATTTTAATCCTTAGTTTTCTTGACTCATTTTCATCCCGTAAGATTCAGCTCAAAGTTACATGCTCTTTAGATTTCCCTTATGTGACATTTTCTTTTAGCATTTGCTTCAAATTTTACAGTAGTCACTGACTAGGGCATCGCTCTTTTCTCTAAATTACTATAAACTCCCAGTGAGCAGAGATGGCATATCACCCATCCTTTTCCTTGGAACCACCATGCTTGGTGTGGTCATGAAACAGGGGATAACCTTCATGGATGCTTTTGAACTTCTGCTGTGAACATTTCATGTGGGGTCTGTTCCTGCCTCCTACAGGAAGATATATACAGAAGCCACAATGGCATCTCAAAGACTCCCTGTCACAGTGATGACTCAGATAACAGTTTTTCAACTTTCCTCAGTTTCTTCTGGCCTTTGAACTTCGTCACCTTCGTCATCTTCCTCTCAGGTCATTAACACACATTGCATAATTGAATTTGTAAACATCTCTTTTTCTGAAATTTTCTTTCCCAAACTTCCTTTTTTCTCTTTTAAAGATCTGTCAGACTGATGAGTCAAATGAATGTTGCATTTTGTTGTTTGTTTGCATTTTTGAAGCAGGGTCTGTCTAGTCCCGGCTGGAGGGTATTTATTATGCAGAGCAGTTTGGCCTTGAACTCAAGAGATCTGCCTGCCTCTGCCTCCTGAATGCTGTTTCCAAGACTCCTTCATCCTGTCTGCTCCCAGGTTCTATACTTTCTGCTGTTTGGTACCTCAACCAAAACTCTGTCTCATGGTTCCCAATTAGATTTTGGAGAATGCGCTAACACTGCTTTAGAACAGAGATTGCTTTTCATTCTACCCACCCCCACACACCACGCCCCCCACATCATCTATGATCACTCCTAAGAAAGCTTTTACTCAGGCAATTTGAGAAGGTTAGGTCTTCGGACGCCATAAGCCAGGAAGGAGCAAAGTCGACTTTTTGTTCTTTTTATATATTAATATGTTCATCTCTTATCACTGCGTTGTTTTCTTGGATTTTTCTATTCAGTAAAAGTTCATGCTCTTACTTCTTTTCAAATTCAGATACTTATTATCTCTGATCACTTGGATATTTTATAGATTTGTCATCTGTTATTTGCTTCAGGGTAATAACACTTGGATATTCTCGCTCATCCACTCAGCCATTCCCACCCCTTTTCTAGCCGTAACATTTCCTATTTCCAGTCCTCTCTGGGTTTGGAGGAAAAAAAAATAGCTTGGCAATGGTTCACTAAGAATTGTAATTTAATCCTCTGGAGTAACAGGCTTTTCATCTGTGCTCCCTGCAATGATCCGACAAGCTGCCACACAATCAGTTCCTTAGAAAAGAACAATCAACCCAGAAGAAAAGAAAAGTGCTCGCAACATGGAAAGAATAGGAGGCCTTTTATAAAACGTCTAAATCAAAATTAACCTTGGGAGTAGATGGCATCATAATATGAATTATTTCTACTTAAAAAAAAAAAAAAGAAGAATCAAGACATTTTTGGCAAGCAAATGCAAATGAGGCCGACTGTCTGTGCTTTTGATCCTGGCTGTGTAAACACAGGCTCATAACTAGGTAGTTTTATGTTTATGTTGGTGGAGTCTCTAAAGTCAGGCTTGCAGACCCAGGAACAATGCAACATTGAACAAAGAGCAAACACGGCCTTAATCCTCCCCTCCCAAGGCCCTTGACCTCAGGAGTGTTTGTCAAGTCCTTTGGTGTCCCTGTTTTATGAAGCAGGTTATTGTAAAATGGGGGGAAACGGAGGTACAGCCCTTGTATGTCTACTCTGCTGTATGTGTATTTATTTAGAGGGGGTTTGTCTATTATGAACAGTCCTTCTTTTGAGGCAATTAGTAAGCCATCAACAATCTGCATAGTAATTTTTCACCTCATTTTCAGTCATTATCACTGTTCATCAGCCATGGCTGTAACATCACAGAGAGTTCACAGGGATTCCGTGGGTGTTGTAGGATTTATTATCATCACCACTATTACTACAAATTGCACCATTTCCTTAGCACCCACAATCTGCTGAAGAAAGCAGGTTGGCCTCATTTTAAGTGGGAAAGGTGGCAATGAGCTCCCACAATGGCAGGTGAGGGAAGATGACTTCAGTGCACCCCTGAGGAGGGTGTGGGCGGGATTTCGAGAAGAACAAATACTTTGCAAGAATCCTTTTCTTTCCAGCCCCGATCAGATCCACAGAAACAGAACAGAGCTGATCAGAGTGCATATCTGAGATGAAAATTTGTGGGGAAATTGCTGTGTATATGGCACAAGCCATTAATTTGTTTGTTTGCAAAGTCTATTGACATTTGGAGTCTCTCAAGTTTGTCCACACCTCTCAAGTTGCTGTATGAGTTCTCAGAGTCCCACTCTACCTACCCAGCCCCTCTAGCCAAGTGGCCTATCCGGTTCAGTGATGCTGGGTAGAGAAAGGCTGACAGTCCCGTGTCCAACTAAAAACCATAGTCACTGCAGAGATTGAAGGTCCTACCTTCAATTTACTAAAGACACCAACTTTACTATTTTCCCCCTTTGCTGTAAAATGTAAATTTCTTTTTCTTGTTTACTCTTTATTTATTTATTTTTTTAAAGACAGAGTCTCATGCAGCCTAGGCTGGCCTTGAACTCCCTATCTAGTCAAAGATGATCTTGAACTTTCTGACCCTCCTGCCTCCAAGTCTTAAATTCTGGGGTTACATAAGGTTACATACCTTATGTGTGCTTTAATTAAGGCTGGAAAGCAAACCAAGGGCTTCATGCACACACTCTATGACTCAAGCTGCATCCCTAGCTAATGGAAAGATACAAGTTGAATGTCCATATATGTGATCATGAGTTTGAATTAGAAGTTTATCATTTAAGCTGAGAAAAAGTTTCTTCTTCATTTTTCTTTTTTTCCTTTTTTTATTTAAATTCTTTAATTACTACTTGTATTTACATATCCATCCCCCCATTCCCTAGCCCTCCCATCCTCCCATGTTCCCCCCCAACCCCCCCAACCCATCCCCAAACTCCTCTCCAGGGATAGTGAGGCCCTCCACCAGGGACCTTCAAAGTCTGTTATATCATTTGGGGGAGGGCCTAGGCCCTCCTTGCTGTATCTGGGCTGCAATAGTATCCCTCCATAGGGAACGAGCCCTCTGAATGTGGGTGCCAGCTAGGAGGCCAAGACAATCTATGGGACCTCTAACAGTGGAGCCAGTCTTTAGCTCTTCTTCATTTTTCACAGAATCGGCTAAGCTTTAAGCAAGGCTCGATAAAGGCAGTGATTTGGAAGTGATACTTACATTGCCTTTTTAAACTTTATATAGTGGTTCTGAAAAATTTGAGTAAGGAAACAATTCCTACCCATTAAACTGAGTTTTGTATTTATTTAAGAAACCATCTTATATTTGCTAGTGAGTGAAATCTGAAAGACATTCTCAGTTTACATGAAAATCTCAGCTTTCTTTATATATGATACAATATGATGGCTGTTACTTTAGAAGACACAGGGATAAATACCTATTATCTCTAGGGCCTGATTTAAACAAAGAGCAAATATTTGATGTTTACAAACCCTTTGAACTTCTCAATATTGAGGAGTTACATCCAAAGACACACCATTTTTCATAAGCCCAGTTTACCTATAACAGCCTGGTACAATTCACAGCACCTTTATTGCTTCCAGGTATCATAGAAATGAAATTGGGAAGAAAGGACAACTTTGTTCCACCTGAATTCTAGTTTTCCATGAAGCAAGGATATTTTATAGGGAAGTCTGCAGGACAAAAAAGAAAGTAGTGCTTGAAAAGATGACAGAGTCAAGAATTTTTAAGAATCTGGACAATTTTTAGAAGTAAATGTAGAAAAGTAAATATAAGTATATGTATATATACTCATATATTTGTAATTATTAAATATAAATATATCCATATTTATAATTATATAACATATAATTATTATTTGATATTATATTACTTTATACAGTATATATTGTATAATAAGTATATTATATAATTACTATATGTATATATAAAATTAGAAGTAAATGTAGGAAAGAGATTTGGTGAGATTTTTCAGAGAGCAAAGTAAGCCAATACATGTCATTACCCACTTACAGGTTTGGAATTTGTTTTTAAACTGGTAAACTTACACAGACCAGACAAAGAACTGCCAACAATCACAGTGACTGGTGCCATTTGTGAGGTTGTGAGGTTTCAACTGGCAGAGAGAGAAGACCTTCAGAGGACAGGGCATGTGTGGGGGGTGAAGTACAAATATTGTGGGTTTTTTATTGTCTTTATGAAAAAATAATAATTTTCAGACCTTGGACCTGGGAGGCAATTTTTCCATGGCCAATTATGGTAGTTCTCACGGAATGACTGCACACCTGCATTTGGTGAAACAGAAAGAAAAACTCCCTTGTTCAGTTAGGGAACATATGCAAATTGAAGGATAAGACAAGCAGGACAGCTGGCCATAAAGAATGTACTACCATTCTGAGGGAGCACTTGACCTGTAGCATTCGGAATCACCACCAAGCTGATAAAGTGCATGGTGCAGCTTCAGGAGCCTTTCTCAAATGTGAGAGCAAATAGCTTTTGGAGAAACAGATAAATATACTGGTCCAAGTCCAGAACTCACTGACACTAAGAACTAAGAGTTAAGCAAAGTTGAGGGAGCCATTGATACATTTGTTAACCAAGGCGCACACCATCTTCTGACGCACACCTGAAAGTGTGTGATCTGTGCTCTTCCTAATTTCCTTCAATCTTTAGTGTCAGACAATAAATGATCTTGCTTAGATTTCATGAATATATGTCAGCAGCACTCTTCTTGTATTTTTAGGGCACATCTTCAGTCAATGTTACATTAAATGGAGGCTCAGCTCTTATTGAACAAAGAGGTGATTTTTTTTTATTATAAAAGGACTGCACCAGGACTTAGAGGCACTGTTACCCATGGAAAGAACTCCTCTGGACTGCTTGCAACTTCCATTTGCTCATCTGTGAAATGGGGTGAATAAGACCTGCCCTGCCCATTTCACATGTGAACACCAAACCCAGTAATGTGCCTTGTAAGATGATATATAAACACAAAGGATTGTTTGTAAGGAATCAACCCACTGATAGCTATTGTTTATTCGTAGGCCTTACTGAAGTCCAAGATGACCAGAGAGTTAAATGCAATTAGAATTTGCTGACCCTTCTATCTATTTAGGTTAATAATCATGTATCATTTATTTAGACAAGAAAGCTCGGTTGCTTTGGGAGCCCAATCCACAGACAGGGATACTCCCTGAGCCAAGACACACGGGGGTGGGCCTAGGCCCTATCCCAAAGGAAATGATAGAATCTGATGATCCCCCATGGAAGGCCTCACCCTCCCTGGGGAGCAGAAAGGATATGTGATAGGTAGGGTATTTATTAGTTGGGGGGTGATGGTAGAGGAGAAGGGTAGGGGGTGGGAACTGGGATTGACATGTAAAACAATCTTGTTTCTAATTCAAATTTAAAAAATAAAGAAAAAAAAAGAAATACTGAAAAAAAAGAAAAGAAAAGAAAAGCTCAGTAGCCTTTTCAGGCTATCTCTTTATCCTCATTTAGGCTTGTTTTTGTGTGTGTCACTTCAACAGGGAGGTCCCAGTGTTTATTAAAATGGGCTATTCTGGTGCTTATGTCCTAAATCTAATCACAGTGACAAGACAAAGCAAAACAAACAAAATGTCCATGCAATTTCTAAAACCAGATCCTCCCTAATTCTTAGTTTACTGACCGCCCCCCCCCCCCAAATCCTACCATTTTAGGAAAAAAAATCAAACCCAACATTGTTTTTCCATTAGCTTTAAAATATAGTATATTCACAATGCACAAGCAAGAACCAGACGTTATGTCAAGGCTTAATTGTGCTTACAGGGAATGCCTGAATGTTGCAGCCTTTACTTACTTTTCTCTTTCTAGAAAAAAAAAAAAAAATCCTAAATGTGCAGCTCGTGTGCAGTGCCTGGAAGCTTTTGACCAGCACAGGCCGGGACAATGAGAAGCTTTGCCTCTAGTTTCATATGCTCGCCGTTTGGCGACTCATTTTTCTTGCTTTGTTTTCCCCCTTACACATCTGTTCTTCTAAAAGGTTGGAGACTTAGTAATTGAATGATTTGCAAAGAAGTGTTGACTTTTGGTTATGATAAGCCTGTACTACAACAGCAACCATGTGTGAGGCAATTTTTCTTCCTTCCTCTGCAAGTGGCCTCAGAGGCCCATGTTGTCATCAGGTAAGTAGGTATTTTCAGTTTTTATAAGCCTAGGGCAAAAAGCCTGGTGGGGATTTGGAGCCAGTTATTTTTTTTTTCCCATTTCTAAAACATGTGCTTTTGAATTGCAGCTTCCCATTCTCTTTTAGGTCTGAGATACTTGTTTCATGCTGGGCAATAACCCCAAAGATGGCCTTCAGTATGTAAGCCTGGTAGACATACTCACAACTCCTACGGTCTACTGTGCAAAGAATTCGTGTCTCCTTTTAAAGAAGATTTCTTCTATTATTTTTAATTATGAGTGTATAGGGGTTGTGTATTTGAGTTTAGGGACTGGTGAAGGCCATTAGCAGTAGGAGATCATGGAAACCAGGAGGCCATGGGTGGTAGGAGATGATGGGCATCAGATCCTGCTGGAGCTCGAGAGACAGGCATTTGTGAGTCGCCTAATATGGGCAGGCTGGGAACTGCACTCAAGTCCTCTGCAAGAGTAATACAATTCTCTCTACCTCTGAGCCATCTCTATAAGCCTCCTATCTCCTATATCAACTTGTTTTCACGTACATTAATAACTAACAACCATCAAATAGCAACAAAAATCCTGAATTAAAACTGTTCTGCAAAAGACCATTCAAATCAATCTCTTTGTAACCACTTGTCCACTTCATAGTTTATCTTACAATGAAAAGTTATATCTGGATGACAAGCATTTACTAAGATGATTGTTGGAATGCTAATTATTAGCTAGCCAGTTTAACTGGTTAATAGCTAATCTGAGCTTTGTAATTAACTGGCCAAGTAACCTGGAATAAGTTTCCATTTCCTTGTCTGTAAAGTGGGAATTAGGCCAATGATCTAGTAGTTTAAAAGCACCTATAATCTTGGGGGGCAAATATCAGAAGGTAGATAACCATGGGTACCATCTGAGACACTGTGGGTGAGGGTGTATTCACTCTTTGGGGCCACTAAAAGCACCATTTAGTAATGAAGCATGGCTTACTAATGTTGCCCAAATGGTCCTAAACAGTTAACGCATTTTCCATACACCTCTTACCATCTCTGTAAATCAGCTTACTAGATGGTGCTCTTGTCAAATCAATTTACTTAACATAGGTGGACATTTTACTTCAAGAGTACTTGCCTCTTGGTTCATAAAAAAGATCAAGGGCCAAACCCCCATGGGCTTGCACATAATACTGTGCACCACAGAGTCCTTGGGGTGATTTACAGAACAGTGGCACTGTTAACTGCTGTAGCAGTGTTTCCACTACCACACGCATGGTCTCTGGTCTTGATACCTGTGCTGAATGGTGGTGTTGGAGTTACTTGGCAAAGGCTTGGTTTTAACCATTCATTAGTAGTAGCTATAGGGTGTGAACATCCATCTACCACACATCTTTTTTTTTTTCATCTAGACAAGTATTTAATGTGGAATTTCATACATTTTAGTGTTTGCTGCAAAATGGGGTAGGATCTCTAGAAACAAGCCTGGTCAAGATCTAGGAGTATTAGATGACACTAATCAGATGACCTAAGTGTCACATACAGTAGACCATTTTCAGTCCTTATTAAAAATGAATCAGAACTTGATACTATTGGCCATGGCCACCTTTCTCTCCTCTCTTCTCTTCTCTTGTTTCTACGATGTCATCCCTCCCTGGTTATCAGTTTCATTGACAACTCTTGCTCAGTCTCTTCTGGGTTCCTGTTCTAGTCCTGGAGTTCCTTCTGTTTTTTTTTTTTTTGTTATATTGTTGTATTAATTCATGTTTAGGTTATTTATTCATTAATTGATTTTTGAGACAGTCTTATATAGCCCAAGGTGACCTCAAATGAACTAGGTAACTCAAGCTGGCCTTGAATTTCTAATCCTCTTACCTCCACCTCTAAATTTCTGGGATTTCTGCTATGTATCACTATGTATGGCTTCCATGTTTATATACATTCTGACCTCTATTGGTATCCATGCTGGCATCTCAACTTCAATTGTTCTCTTCTTTAGTCCTAAAGTCTGATGTTTGCTTCATGAATAAATGACACATGATATTTTCAATACATCAATCAGCAAACACAGATATACCCATTCTTTCACTAGACAGGTAGTCCCTGAATCTCAAATCTAGTTGGTAGTCCACCACCACCAACACTACATACAGCACTCTAAATTACACTGCAGTTCTCATTTCCTATAACTCCTGTTTTAGTTATTGTCCAATGTCTGTTTTCCTCAGTCATGAGAGTGCCTAATATTTGCTGAGCACTTCTATGTGCTAGGTGGTTTCACACACCTCATCTCATTTTGGTCATCACAATCACTATTACTTTCTGTTACCCCCCCACACACCCCCAGTTTACAGATGGAACTAAACTAAACGACCAAGAAGCTGAAGTACGCACAGCTAATTAGGGATAAATTATTACCAGAACTCAGAAAGCCTGTTCCCACAACCTATTCCATATCTTATTCCTTCAGTGGAACAGTAAGGGCAGAGGCCAAGCTGTGTAGCTCTAAAGCCTAACAAGAAACAGGCATATATTAATCAGCAGAGGATTGGCACATGAAAGTGCTCAAATATTTAATGTATTTTCAGTACATGGAATGGCATATAGGTTACTCTATAATCTTACCTTGTATGTTTGTTCATCTCTAGTCTCATCTCGAAGTATGTTTGTTCTTTCTTTACCAGGCCCAATTGTCCAGCTGTATAATGAGTCCTCTGGGAAGGTCAGAGTGGTTCACAGCTCTGCCTCTTATGTGTTAGTTAACTCTCTCATTACTCATACATCTGTTCCTTCATGCACTCACGCACAATCCTTTACTGAGTTACTCAAAAGTAAGGCAGAGAAAATCCCCGTGATAGACACATGCTAAAGGAACAAAGACAAAGGGTTCAGGAAATTCTCCCAAGAAAACTTCTGAACATCAGAAAGGGGATTAGTATCTACTGTACATAAAGAACAAAAAACCTCAATGGCAGGAAAATAGAGGAGGAACTATTTAAGACAAGGAAGGGGTTTGATAGGAATGGATAAGGGGAAGACAGAAAGGGCATGATGGGGGCATATTATCAAAGTATGTGACACACTGAAGAGAAAGTGTCTTTATGAAACCCACCATTTTGTGCAATGAATAGATACTAATTTTTGAAAATTCTCCCCCGTGCAGTTACATGAAAAGTGGTGGTTCATTGTCAGAGTGTGTGCATCTATATGGCAAGTCCCTCTCCTCCTTTCAAGGCTCTCTCAAATACCCCTTCATGCCCACACACCCATGTCCAGCCCTGCAGACCTTGTATTTCCGATCTTTATGTGATGCCCCAGTCACCCCCAATCAGACTCAGGTCTGTTTCTGCTTCGTGTATTAGTCTCAGCACAGGTGGTTCTTGGCAGAAAGGAGACAACCAATAAAGAGCAAAAGAATAACATAATAGCCTATCTTGTGTAATACTTTAATTCATTGTACAACGCTGTACCTGAAGCAACAGAATTGGGGCTCCTGTTCACAAAATACATATTTTTTCCTTCATGTATAAATAAAGGAGAGCAAGGGTCATCTAGAACTATTATAATAATTTATTTTAAACATGGGTATATAAAATGTGTTTAGAAAAAAAAACACAGATACATGCTCACATGTTTTTGACAATTTTTGTGAATTTAGTTTAGAAAATAAGAATTCATGTCACCAAGCATGTTTTTTTGTAGACTTTGCACATCAGAAAAATATACTGCCTGATATAAAGCTAGTGAATTTTCTGAAAGAAAAAAATAATCTATTACTTCTTTCATCTGTGATGGTTGTATTATAGAAACAGCCCTCAGTGTTTCTATACTAGTATATTTCATAGGTGTGTGGAAAATATATCATCTATACATTTTGAACTAACATCAAAGCACTCTTCAGTTTTATTACTTTTGGGGGGGGGTGCCTGTGCCATTTGAAAGGGATCTTGAAACCTCTAATGAGATGCAAGCTTACACCAATGGCTTTTGGTGTCTGACGATTTGGTTGCGGCAGGAGTCGGTAACGGCGATGCCTTCCCGTGCTGTGTCAGAATGTGCAACTTTGAATTGCCTGTTTTCTTCAGGACAGATTTCTCACTTAAATGAGTAGGTTGGACTGGGCCAATGCATTTTTTTTGTCAATAGTGAGAAAGTAAATATTTTTGGCTTTAGACCACATGGTTGATCTGTCATGAATAACATAGTCAAACACTGTATAAGCCATCAAGTATTGCTATTTTCCAATAAAATTTCATTTATGAAAATCATCAGTGGGACAAATATGGCCAAAGGGCCATAGCTAGAATAAGTAGTGGGATTTTAGAATCCTTATTAGTTTTTTTCTGTACCATGCTAGTTTCTGTGATTATGTGTAGGCTCAGGATCTGGGGGACAGCAGGAAGAAAAGAGCAGCACACTTTAAAGATTCATTGGCGGATGAGATTACTATATTTGACTTATCGTCTCACTTGGAATCTTTTTTACTTTTTAGCATAATGCTCCTATTATATTTAGCAATTAGAGTGCCGTCACAAGTAAAATGTAAAAGCATTATTCCCTGAAAAGAAAAAAAAAAAAAGGCTTCGGTAAGAAATGATGCCTGCAAGGAGTGTGGGTGATAATTTACTCATGTAATCATTTCTATTTCAGTTCTATGGCGAGTATTTCTGGAGGTGGCTCACACAGCAAGAGGATCTTCAAGATGCACATACCATAATTAACCTTTTTACATACCCTAGTAGAATTAACCAATAGTTTTCTTTTCTTTAGCAGTTTTAACGTTACTTATGTTCTGTGAAAACAAAATATGCATATTACTCCTGATATTTTTATTTTGTGGCTAAGTTTCATACATTGATACACAGGTGGTAATTTCTTTCTCTCCTGCACAGGGGATTAATTAGCTACTTTGTGCTTTTATGCTGTATAGGTCAGTGACTCAGGGTGTGGTCTCTGAACCAGGACATCAGTATCAACATCACCTGGGAATTTGTTCCATATGTACTAAGTGAGAAACACAGATCCCAGCACTCATAATTTCTTAACAAGCTTTCCAGGTGACCCTGATGCCCAATGACATTTGGGAATCATTCGTATAGACTATTATTACTTTTTAAAAACCCAAATTAATGGGAAAACATCCTCCATGCCAACACCCCAGTGAGCTTATGGGTGACACCTTTAAGAAGATGTATAAGAAAGGTAATGATCCTCTAGCTGTATTGCTAGAAAAAAGTCTGAGCAAGAAAACCAATAGAGAAGAAAAGAAAGAGATTAGAAAGAACTAGAAAACCCCAGAGGATCTTCTTAGGAGCAGTGGATAAGTTCACAGCCATGCCCCCTGTCAAGACAAGCATTCAGCACCCCCTAGGAAGGTGGATGGGAAGCTCTGCTAGGTAACAAAAACACAAGTGAAGATGGTATTTTTCCCAGATGCAAAATGCTTATGGTTTTGGAGTGAAGCAAAGAAATGAAAAAACCAGAAAAGAAATGGCTCACTTAAGAATCGGGGGAGGAATAGAGGAGGACAAGAAAGGAGATGCCTTGATAGAGGGAGACAGTACAGGTATGGAGAGAGGTCTGGCACAGGGGAAATGTTAGGGGATCCACAGGGATGACCCCAACTAAGAATCCAGGCAGTGGTGGAGAGACTGCCTTTGATGCCCTTCCTCTATAATGAGATTGGTGTCTACATTGGTTACCATTCCTAGAGCCTTCATCCAGTAGCTGATCGAAGCAGAAACAGGCACCCACAGCTAAGCACTGAGCCATACTCCTGGAATCCAGTTGTGGAGAGGGAGGAGAGATGAGCAAAAGAGCCAAGGCAGTGCTGGAGAAACCCTCAGAAACAGCTGACCTGACCTAGTGAGAGTATAGAGACGCTAGTCATAAATCTGGGGAACCAGCATTGGATCGAACCAAATCCTCTGAATGTGGGTGCCAGCTAGGAGGCCAAGACAGTCTGTGGGACCTCTAACAGTGGAGCCAGTGTTTAACCCTAGAGCACAAATGGACTTTGGGAGCCCATTCCCTATGGAGGGATACCATACAGCAAGGAGGGCCTAGGCCCTCCTCCAGATGAAGGTCCCCCATTGAGGGCCTCACTATCCTTGCAGAGGACTTGGGGGATGGGTTGGGGGGGTTGGTGGGGAACATGGGAAGTTGGGAGGGAGAGGGAATTGGGGGGATGGATATGTAAATATGAATGCCTCAAAAATAAAAAAATAAAAGTAAAAACAGTTAAAAGACAGAAGTAGGAATGTCAGGAGACAAGGTGAAAAAAATAAAGAAATGAGGGAAAGAAAACAATAACCTCTGAATCCCTCTAAGCTCAACTCTGCCTTAGAGACACAGTTCTTCACTCCTCTGGCTCAGTTATGGGCAACTACTCGGAGCCATTACAACTCAGCCAAGAGCTTTTCCTTCCCTTATGATATTTATAACTGTCAAAGTCACATAAACTATTAAGCTCCAAGCAGGGCAGTGTTATAGACTGAATTTTGTGACTCCCCCCAATTCATACACTGAAATACTACCTTGCCTCGAGTGATGGTGTTTCCAGGGGAACCATTGGGAAGTAATTAGAAAATGAAAATGGACTTTTTGTAAACGAGATACAAGAGACCTTGGAGAGGTCCCTTGTTTCTCCTGCCATGAAGAGACAAAGTGATGTGGTCATTCATGAACCAGAAAATGGCTCCAATGGGACATCAAATTTGCTTATGCTCTGGTCATGGACTTCTTTGCCTCTAGAACTGTGAGATAAATTTCTACAGGTCATAAGACAGTTTGAGCATTAAGTAATAGTAACTTGAATGAACCAGGACAGCCAGGACCAACATATTCCTAATACTACTACAACTGGATTATTTTGTCTAGTTGTGTGACTGACATGATGTTAGTCTTGCAGTCTCATCAGGAAATGTTCTGGATTTATAAGGAAACCCAACAGAGGATAACATGCTATTACATACCAACAGCACACATATCACATTGGTAATTTTGGAGTTTGATGGCCTTTCCAGTCATTTTTGTCAAAGAGTCTCAAATGTTTTAAAGAGGTACTTCCACAGTTTAGTAAAATATGATATTCATTTTTTAAATGTCAGGCGATATAAAATGCTACAAAGAAGAAAATAATTTCTCAAGGGAAAGAGTGCTAACATTTTGTGAACATTAACCATGCAGTTAAAAATGGCCTCAAGAGGGATCATATGGTATGTACTACTTTTTAAAACAATTTATATCTTGGAGTAAGTTTGGGTTCAGAGAAATGTTGCAAACATAGCAGTATTCTATGGTGCTTCATTCAGCTTCCTCTATTTTTTTTTTTATTTTGTTTTTTCGAGACAGGGTTTCTCTGTACTGCTGTGCAGCTTCCTCTATTCTTAAGATTTCATATTAATAAATAATAAAATACAAAATAAAATTATACAAAAAAGGTATTTGTTAACAGACGAATTTGAAAATATATAGTGATTTCTTGCAAGTTATTGGCTCATGAGATTAGGCAGACTTAAAGGTTTTGAGGGTTGACTCAGACAGTCTATAGATCCAGAGAAGCTAATGTTTTCATCAAATCATCACATTTCAAGGCAGTCGGGCAGATAAAATCCTAGTATTTAACCTTTTTGTTTTACGCATGTCTTCAACTGGGTGGGTGAGGTCCATCTATATTAGGGAAGCCCGTCTCTTCTATTCAGTCTATTCATTGAAGTATGGATTGCATCAAGAAGTGCCCTGAGAGACACACAGGGTAATGTTCCAGTAAATGTGTAGGTACATCGTGGCTTTATTAAGTTGTCATATATAATTAATCATCACAGATATACATGCTACTTTTAATCTCTTAGTTTAATCTAACATTCAACTTGCCAGATCATATTGTCAACAGTACCCTTCACTTTGAAATGCTCACAGCAAGGAGATGCCTCTCCAGATGTCCCACATTTCTGTCTCCGTCAGTTCAGATAGGTAGCTGGACGCTTTCCAGCTGTGCTTGAACTCAGATATTTTTAATTATGTAAGTTAGCTACATGTTATAAAAACTGATAAAATAGAGACACAAAAATAGGATGACTACTAGTTAAATATAAAATAATTCAAAATTTCCTTTCAGTCCATTACAATGATAAAACACGAGGATTCCAAGTGCACACTACTCTCCAAGTACCTTTCTGTTCTTCTTTCATTTTAAAGAGAATTGAAGCTGGAAATCTAGAGAGTACATCATTGTCATGGCCCACAAAGAACTGATGGCCTGGGGAACCCAATCAAGCGACCATTCAGGAAGAAAAAGATAGAAAGCCTGCAGTGGTGGCGCACGCCTTTAATCCCAGCACTAGGGAGGCAGAGGCAGGCGAATCTCTGTAAATTAGATTCCAGCCTGGTCTACAAGAGCTAGTTCCAGGACAGCCTCCAAAGCCACAGAGAAACCCTTTCTTGAAAAACAAAACTAAACAACAACAACAACAAAAAGATGTAAATTAAAGTGCCAGGAAATGGAAACGGGCAATGTGCATAGCTTACACTGAAATGCAGTTCAGTTGGGGAAGACGAAAATATAATGAATGACCGTACAACCACATGGACGGCATGTGTACCACAGAACTGTATGCCTACAATTGTTAAAAAATATTGTTACACGCAAGTCATTGCAATTAAACACCCACTAATGATGAGGTATATTCTTTAGCTGTCTCATTTCGACAAATATGTTATTAATAAAAATGGCTGCATTAGACAAGTAGGCTTGTTTGTACTAAACTTGTTACTTGGTTTAATAGAAGAGTAGGACCCCAACATGAAACCAGATGACTTTCAGGTTTTTACTCCCTTTTGAGACTTTTAAACCAAGGGATTTTAATTCTCACATTTTTCTAAATTTAAGAGAAAAGTATGTGGTTAGATCAGAGGCTCTTAGCTCAAAGCTGTGCCATTTCCCCCGGGTACATTAAGAAATGGATGTGTGCACATCTGTCATGGTACTGGGATCTCCTAGTGATGCCAAGATGCCAACCCTCATATATATATATATATATATATATATATATATATATCATATTATATAATATATCCAAACAAGCCCCTACTCTGACACACAGTTAAAGCTAAAAACTAAAGCCTTTGAAAGTTGTGGGTTTTACATATTCATTTTCCCTTTGTCCTTTTTAGTATTTGTGTTGCTGATGTTGTAGCAGAAGGTGTGGTGGGGTGGTGAAAGAATTCATCCTTTAGCTTGGAGTAGACAGAAATCAAGTTTGACTAGTGCACCATAAAGAAACAGAAGGCACTGAAGATGCAGGACTGCTTGAATAAGGCCTTGAGTGAGTGGGGCAGGGGCTCCCCTTGGATGAGTTCGCTTCCATTATGGTGAGCTGCTCTGTGTGTAATTTCTGGACATGCGCCTCCCACCATGCTAAGGAGGGCAGCTGTGTGGTTGCACTGCAGCTGACTTTGATTCCTGTACCATGGTGCCATTCCACTGTTCTGCTGCTTGTGTGGCACTGAGCCATGCATTGTCTATTGATTGGGAGGGGGGGTTAGGGAGGGTGGGCGTGTGAAGAGTTGCTTTCTGGATGAGTCTGGCTTTGCTGGTCTCTCAAGGATAGCATTCCTCCACAGAAGTAGACATTCAGCACATTTTAAAAATTCTATATTTCTAGCACAAGGAAGGCTAGCCGTTGGATCTTCAACACACTAAAACAATGTTTAAATCTGCACAATATTGATTTATTCGTCCAATGTAAAAAGACATACTTCCATTTTTTCCCCCACTTTAGCTATGTATTGTTTGAATAAGAGAGACCCTGTAGGCTCATCTATCTGAATGCTTAGTCACCAAGGAGTGGAACTCTTTGGTGTGGCCTTGTTGGAGGAATTGTATCACTGGGGATGGACTTTGAGATTTTAAAAACCCATGCCAAGCCCAGCGTGTCTCCTCTCTCTCTCTCCTTTCTCTCTCTCTCTCTCTCTCTCTCTCTCTCTCTCTCTCTCTCTCTCTCTCTCTCTCTCTCTCTCTCTCTCCCTCCCTATGGATCAGGATATAGAACTCTCAGCTACTGCACCATCATTTCAGCCTGAGTGTTGCCATGCCCCCTGCCATGATGATAATGGACTACCTCTAAAACTGTAAACATGCCTCCAATTAAATGCTTTCTTTCATGGGTGTTACTTTGATCATGGCGTCTCTCCACAGCAATAGAACAGTGACTATGACAAGGTTCATTTTTGTTGTTGTTGTTGTTATTCCCTATACTCTGGAGTTTCAAATGCTGATATCTGGTCAGAACTATGGTTCTAACACCACGGTTCAAAGCTTTGTTTAGTCTTGATTGTGTTTTAGTAATTCTGCATTAACCAGCAGACATTTTCCTACCATGGTTTCTCTACTGCCTCAATACTTGGCTGCCTATCTTGTCATACATGATTTTTTAATTATTTTTATTCCAAGAAGAGCTTATAGAATTTGCTTTCATACTCAGTATCCACCAATTACATTTATCCTAAGAGGATGATTGTTGGGACTCGTAAGTTCAAGTCAGCTGATAATTTTTTCAGCCTAGTAAGGCTGCCCTAGAATTTCTTTTGTCTCATAGGACTTCCATTATTTTTGATTTGGGGTATAGTTCCTTTTCTATTTACAACATAAAGCTGTATGTGAGGGTGTGCTTGTGTGTGTGCAGGGGCACTTACAAATGCTTGTGTGTATATATGGAGACCAGAGACCAATCTCAGGTACTGTCTGTGTGGCCAGTGAGTCCCAAGGATCTTCGTATTTCAACCTCTCAGTGGTATGTCAAGTACATATAACTATACCCAGATTTTTTTTTCTAATGTGGATTCTGGAACAAGCATTCCATTATAGGACTGAGCTATTTTCTCAGTCCTACAACATAAATCTTTAAGAAGATAGTAATTAGTGTTTGGATGCTAGGAAAATTCCATCTATAAAATTACATGGATGATGGTTAGTTTTGTTAACCTGACATAACCTAGAATTGCTTGGGAAGAGGACCTCAGTGAAAGATTGTCTGCAGTGGGGCAGCTGTGGTCAAGGACATCGCTGCGATCCAAGGGAGGGGGGCTGTTTTCTTCACCTTACTATGAGCCTCTGAATTGGCACAGCCTGGTGTTTATAAATACAAAGCATGCAGCATTCATCTCTCTGCTCCTGACGGTGAGGGAACCGGCTGTGTCAAGACCCTACCTTTACTTTTCCTCAATAATGGTCTATAATCATGAATTGGAAGTGAAAATAAACACCTTTTTTTTTCCCAGAGTATTTTAACTCATCAACAAAAAGAAACTATTATCACATAGTCTATCTTCAATCATAATTAGTTATATATGTAAATATACACATACATATATATGTATATAATAACATGTATTGGTTTTTTGAGACAGGGTTTCTCTGTGTAGCCCTGGATGTTCTGGAATGCTCTCTGTAGACCAGGGTGGCCTCGAACTCAGGGATCCACCTGTCTCTACCTCCCAAATGTTGGTATTACAGGCATGAGCCACTACTCCTATTTTTTAATTATTTAAAAATACTATGATTTCTAAGTTGACCCCTTTTTTAAAAAAAGTATTATTTCCAAATAGATGAGAATTTCTAAAACTTTTTTTTGCCATTGACTTCTTTTATCTTAAATTGCTATCAGAACATACCATCTTTCTATGGCTTGTGCTTAGATTTAACACCACTATCATGCAAGTGATTTGATAAACACAGCTTTTGTATAACTGGAAATGCCTTTCTTTACTTTCTTGCTTGATAGGCAGTAACTATTTGCTCTCCAGACTTAAATATAATATCCCAATTACCTTTTATTTTCTGGTATTACTACTGAGCACTCCTCTGCATATGAAGTGTTCTTTCTTCTAAATGTTTTAAAAATTGCCTTTGTTTTTCTACAGAGCTTCTATTTAATAGCTAGGTACTGGTTTTCTTTTTACTTATCCTTCTTGGATAAACTACACTTTCCACAGTAGATTCATAACTTCCGCATTGGGAAAAGAAGCCTAGCTAGCCTCACTTTCTCATGAGCTTTATTCCCTGTGTTCCTGCTGATCTGATATGGGGGTCAGAACTTCTCATTTTCTCCTCATTATTTGAAACAATTCTGATATTTTCTAGCCCATCCCGTGTTTTCTTCTTTTTCTTTATTCACTTCTATTTTCAAGGTCGTTACTTCTCTCTTCAAGGTTGTGTTTCACTGTCTACAGATACTCACATATTTGCTATTAGGGCAGTCTACTTAGTGATTGTTAACATGTAACTGCTTGGTCATTTGTGATAGTCTTCTGCTGCTTGCTTTTTATTTTAATTTTAAACATTCTCTAAGTAGTTCATGAGCAGCTCTTCTCTCTGTGCCAAGTATAATACAGAAGTCTTACTTTCTCAGGGGCTTATTGGCCTTTATTGTGACCTGTCAGTTACCTAATTATGTGTGTGGAATCCAGTAAGATGGCCTACCAGTGGTTAGACCATCAATTTGGGGCTATGGTAGCGCTCCCTTAGGGTCTTGGCTTAATGCCAAATGTGGGTTTCAGTCCCTTACCTCGCTGCTGACTCTGACGTCAGTATCTGCATTGCAGTTTAGGGTACTCCCGTTGGCGTCTCCCCTTAGTAGAATAACTCAGCTTCTCTCTTTTGTTCTTTGTCTGCCCATCTACCCGCTCATGGCTCCAATGTCTACCTTCAACTCTATTTGATCCTATTTCTTTATTTTATGCAGACAGCTGGACTTTGGGATGATGTTACTCACCTGGAAGCCTGGGAACAAACTAAAATGTTTTATTTAGGATTTAATTAGTCTTCAACAGACAGGGCCTTGTCTGCCACTGCTTTAGGAAGCAGAAATCCAATTCTTCACCTGTGAAGCTCAACCAATAAAACACACTATCTAACATCAGCACATGGCCTCCTGTATAAGGGTGATTCACCAATATGTAAGCATATAGGGTACGGGTATATTTATTGGGGAAATATGCCTTACTTACAGTGCACCTAGCCAACCGGCAGGAAAACAAAGCAAGTCGAAGCAACATCTTCGAACAGAGCTTTCCCACCTGTGTCCCAGACTCTTAGGCTACACTCACATCATCCTGTCCAGGTCCTAGGGGGCGTGGCCAGGTATACCTGTAGCCAGCCCCAGGAGGTGTGGGCAGGGTGACCCCTATACTCCTGTCATGACTTAAAGGATCAAGTCTCTAGAATTTTTTTGTATTTTCATTTTTAAACACCACTATTCATATTTTCATTTTTTTTTTTTTTTTTTTTTTTTTTTTTGGTTTTTCGAGACAGGGTTTCTCTGTGTAGCTTTGGAGCCTGGAGACCTGGCTGGCCTCGAACTCACAGAGATCCACCTGCCTCTGCCTCTGCCTCCCGAGTGCTGGGATTAAAGGCGTGCACCACCAACGCCCGGCCATATTTTCATTTTTAAGATGGCAAAATTAAGTAATCTTTCCACTGAGGTAACTCAAGCATAAAACTGTAACTTATGTGGATATCCTGGTAAGAGAACATGTAAGATTTCTTAGGAATACTTTTCATCAGCAGCCCTCCAGGAAATCTACCGATGTGCACATCAGTAAGAGCACACCAATCGAGGGAGAAGAATCAGAGAGAGGGCGGCTACAGGCAATCTGTCCAACAGCCTTTTCAACTAGAGGATCATGCTATCAGAGAGTCTGAGGGGAAAGGATCACAAACAGGTACACTCAAAATGAGAAGGAACTACTAGAAGCCCATGAGGGCTTCTTAATTGATATCTGGTATTATTTGCTTTATGTGTTTGTTTAGTACTGTTAAAGTTAACTTGGCAACATTTAAACTTCATTTTACACACACACACACACACACACACACACACACAATGATCGAAAGTTTCCTTAGCTGGGGGGGGGGTTGCTGCACATCTTTAATACCAGCACTCAGGAGGCAGGGGCAGGTGGATCTCTCTGAGTTCCAGACCAGCCTGGTCTACAGAGTGAATCCAGAACAGACTCCAAAGCTACAGAGAAACTCTGTCTTGAAAAACAAAACAAGACAAAAAACAACAGGAAAAGAAAGAAAAGTTTCCAAAAGTTCTTTTATGATAACTTGGCCATAAATATCTCATTTTGAAACATTTCAAAGATTTTTTTTTTTTTTGCTAAGAAAGCTGTTCAAGGACATTTTCATGTCTATAATTATTTCCATGTTAATATACAAGAAAATGTACTTACTTGTTTTTTTCTGCTTTGATATTTGTCACCCACTCAGGTTTAATACCCACCCGCCTCAGCTACATCAGTTGTATCCAGCTGGGCCTTGGTGGCACATGCCTTTAATCCCAGCACTCGGGAGGCAGAGGCAGGCTGATCTCTGTGAGTTCCAGACCAGCCTGGTCTACAAGAGCTAGTCCCAGGACAGCCTCCAAAGCCACAGAGAAACCCAGTCTTGAAAAAAACCAAACCAAACCAAAACAAACAAACAAAAAAACCCAACCAACCAACCAAACAAACAAAAAAACCCAGCATGGTGCTTTACTTCGTGAAGGCAAACACTGTTTCAGTTAAACACAGCCTGAGTTTGAGTACAGTTGTGCTTATGGATTTTCCTTTTGAGAAAACTTTAAAACATCTGTATTGCTAAGGTCTTTTACAGCATGGCTGCATATACTCCTAGTCTTGAAGACCACTAACAGTTCACTTACTTGTGAATTTTTGTATAGTGTGATATATGTTTATGCACACCTTTGTGTGTAAATCCAAGTGTGCACCTTCCATTGTGTGTGTCCTCAACTTGCATCTTGTTTGAAACAAGGTCTCTTTGTTCACAGCTGTAGATCCCAGGCTAGCGGGCCTGTGAGCTTCCATGGAGCCTCCAGTCTCCATCTCTTGTCTCTCTACAGAAACACCAGGGTTACAGACACTTGCTACCGTACCTGTCTTCACATGGGTTCTGGTGATTCAGACTCAGATCTGTATGTGTAGCAAGTGCTTTGCCCACTGAGTCATCTCTCCACCCTATTCATAACTGTTATGAGGCAGGGTTAAGAATGAAGCTTGAAGTACCAGAGCCTTAAAAGGCAGGAGACAGCAAGGCATGGAAGAAGGCAGTTTCAACAGTCAGATCTGTTTGATAGTACTCTTTTAAGTCACCTTCCCATTTTTTCAGAAAGTGATTATTTGGGGCTTGCTCAGGACATTATTATTTTTTAAACTGTAAGCATTCACAATGTAATACAGGACATCACAGAAAAATGAATAATTTATATTGCACCTACTTTCAAATCTACTGTGAAGTTTAAGATTAAAATGTCTGATCTATTTCACTGCCCCTCGGTGAGTCCTGAATTTCCAAAACCCAAACCTAGGAGCTTCTCTCTGTTCCTGCATGAACAGGTACTCACAGCTGCTATCCTGGAGGGCTGCAGATCACGCCACCATCAACAGAGATTTCTGTACTTCAGATTGTCTACAATACTGTTCATGTTTTCCCAGAGCACCACTAACTTCACTTTTCAGGAAAACTGGACAATTTCGAGTCACTCCACAATGGTTATAAGTTGGTGCTTAACACAATAATATACTGTTTCTAATTGCTTTGGGAAAATGACCTCCTTAAAGGTCTCTGAAGGCAGAATCTAAAGTCAGGACAGGGAGAAAGGCTTCTATATCTGGAGCCAATGGGAAGCATTGGGTGGCAGATGACATTTCTCATGAGATTCAGATAGTCATTATTTTTGTGTTTGTGCTAGTGGGCACCTTCAAAGTGAAAAATTAATTTCCCTTTTGGATTACTTAGGATGCTGTTTTTAAAGCTGAAGTTTTCCACACCATTCTAGACACATATCCCCTCCCCCTCCTAGAATGAATGAAAACATCCCATGGTTGTTTCCAACAGCACATAAAATATAAAAATAGATTGGAAGAGTTGTTCTTCATGTTTTTCTTACTACCATTCATTTTTGGGTTGCTCAATGCTTGAGTGTGCATGTGTCCATGCAGGTTTGTGTGTGCACGGGGTCAACCTTGAGTGTCACTCCTCAGAAGCTGTCTTCCTTGTTTTTTCAACAGGTCTCTTGCTGGCCTGGGGCTTTGTGAGTAAGCTAGGCTGACTGCCCTGCAAGCCCCAGAAACCTGCCTAGGGCTAAGGTTACAGTTGCACACTGCCACATCTGGCTTTTAAAACTTGGGTTCTGTGGATGGTAATCAGGTCCTCTTGCTGCAAGGCTAAGCATCTGCCAGGCACTTCCTCATTAACTTCTTAGTAATGATCTTTATTTAAAGAAGGAAGAAAAGAAGGGAAGTAGGGAAAAGGGTTTTAGTATTATGTATTAAAATGAAAGTTAAGTGGTTTATTTGGGGAAGGAAGCATGGATTTCTCCTTATAGCTTCCAAAAGATGAAGGTCTATACTCTCCTAAAACTTGTAAATAATTCCATGAAGTTTTCTAACTTGAGGCAGAGCCTTGGGCTAATAAACCCATCCTGCATTAGCTGGAAGTCAAGCCTGTCCATTTGCATCTGTTACTCCAAATAAGGCCTACTGTAGAATGGCTGGGACAAAAGGCCTTTCTTGATCTATCCAGCTGCCTTCCACTCCTGCCAGAGCATCTCTGGGCTGAGGCTAGAGTCTATGAGGCAAGCCAGATGAGCATGAAATTAACCACAGCTTTGGCCTCTCTCTGCTCCCTGCCCAGCTAGGCTATTGGGACTTCCCATTCTGAGCATGGCTGTCCAAGTCCTTCTCAGCCAGCTCTGCACATGGGGCAGTCTCTGGAAAGAAACACACTCCAAACTGAGAAACACTCAGCTTCCACAGCACTAATCAGGCAACACTGTGGGGGACTTTGTTGTCACTGAGGGAAGGATTACAGGGAGAAGTTTATCACACCTTTGCAAGGTGTGTTGAAGATAGCAACAAGTCATTAAATTCCTCTGGTAGTAAAATGTACCATTAACTGGGTGTGGTGGGTGATACCAGCACTTGGGAGACAGAGGCAGGAGGATTCTCCCAAGGTTGAGGTCAGCCTTTTCAATGTAGTGAATTCCAGGCCAGCCAGGGCTGCTAGACCCTGTAGATAATGACTTCCTATTTCCACATCCCTCCCTACCCCCACCCCCAAAGGACAGATAACGTAGACGAGTAGACGAGTTCTAACCCTGAATCTCAGGGAATTAAGTCAGAGAACATTTTTAGTTTGGGACCATTTTCTTCCTCAACTACATCATCCGGAGCTTCACCATGCCTTAGAACAAAGGGGTAAAATATAAAGAACGAAATGAACCAGGTATTTCAAAGTGAAAGAAACACTTGAACAAACCACGCAAACCCCAGGAAACCATAATTAACAGTTTCCTGTAAAGGATGGAGGGTAGCAAGTTGAGCTATTAAGTGAGCAATGTGGTGTGCAGAAAGGCCATAGTGGGGATTAATTGTTGGCAGGAGAGCTTTAGCTTGGCATTTCACAACTTTTGTGCCTTTAACTTTATATTCAGACAATTCCACTCCTACAGTTAAGCAAAGCTGACATATGATAAAATCAATACTATTGCAGGTAGGGGGAAGGGCAAATGAATTTTGTTGACGGCAAGGGAACTGTTTGGGAAGATTTATATCTATGAGAGTATGTGATGTGTTTGAGAGGGTGAGGAAAGATCAATGAGATATTCAAGTCCCACAATCAGCAGCTGCAATAGCTTCAAGTCAAATACTTGCTTCTGAAAGCCAGGAAAACCCAAACAATTAGAGGGAATGAATAAATCTCTTAAAGAAAGTCAAGAAAGAAAAAAAACAGGTGAAGGAAATGAATTGGTTTTCATTTCTTGAACAAAAAAACTGTTCAAGACCTGAAAATGAAAATAGAAGCAATAAGAAAACACAAACTGAAGGAATCCTGGAGATGAAAAATCTAGGTAAGTGAACAGAAACTACAGATTCAAGTGTCACCAACAAAATACAAAAGATGGAAGAGAGAATCTTAGATGTAGAAGATATAATAGAAGAAACTGATACACCCGTCAAAGAAAATGTTAAGTCTAAAAAATTCCTGACCCAAAACTTCTAGGAAATCTGGAATACTATGAAAAGACCAAACCTAAGAATAATAGGAATTGAAGAAGGAGAAGAGTTCCAGCTCAAAGGCCTAGAAAATATTTTGACAAAATCATAAAAGAAATTTCCCTAACCTAAAATAGGGTGTGCCTATAAAGGTACAAGAAGTTTACAAAGCACCAAATAGATTGTATCTGAAAAGTTCCTTCACCACATAGTAATCAAAATACTAAACATACAAAACAAAGAAAGAATATTAAAAGCTACAAGGCTAAAAGTCCAAGTAACTTACAAAGGCAGACTTATTAGAATTACACTTGACTTCTCCATGGAGACTCTAAAAGTCAGAAGGGCCTGGACATGTGTATTCCAGACTCTAAGAGACCATAGATGCCACACCCAGAAAAATTTTCAACCACCATATCAAGATGTTCCATTATAAAGGTAAATTCAAACAATACCCATCCACAAATCCAGCCCTAAAGAAGATACTAGAAGGAAAACTCCAACCCACGGAGGTTAACTACATCTAAGAAAACACAGAAAATAAGTAATCTCACAAAAGCAAAACCAAAAGAAGAGAAACACACACACACACACACACACACACACACACACACACACACACACACACACACGCACTATCACCATCAACAACAAAATAACAGGAATTAGCAATCATTGGTTATTGATATTTCTCAATATAAATGGACTCAACTCCCCAATAAAAAGACACAGACTAACAGAATGCCTATGAAAACAGGATCCATCCTTCTGTGGCATACAAGAAACACACCTCAACATGAATGATAGATATTACCTCAGAGTAAAGGGTTGGGAAAAGATTTTCCAAGCAAATGGACCTAAGAAGCAAGCTGATGTAGCCATTCTTATAGCTAACAAAATGGACTTCAAAATTAAAAGAGACAGGCAAGGACACTTTTGGTCATCAAAGGAAAGATCCATCAAGATGATCTTTCAATTCTTAACATCTATGCCCCAAACACAAAGGCACCCACATTTTTTAAAGGAAATACTACTAAAGCTTAAAATGCATTTATTGTGGGAGAATCTCCCACATTAATAGTGGGAGATTTCAATACTCCACTTTCACCAATGGACATCCAGACAAAAACTAAATAGAGAAACACCAGAACTAACAGATTTTATAAACCAAATGGACCTAACGGATATCTACACAACATTTTACCCAAACACAAAAACATATACATTCTTCTCAGCACCTCAAAAATATTCTACAAAATTAGCCACATACTTGGTCACAAACCAAGTTCTGAAATAACCCTTTGCATCTTATCAGACCATCATGGATTAAAACTGGATTTCAGCAACAACAGAAACAACAGAAATTCAACAAAGAAAGAATTACAGACCAATTTCCCTCATGACTATAGATACAAAAATACTCAATAAAATATTGCAAACAGAATCCAAGAACAAATCAAAAAGATCATCCACCATGATCTTGTAGACTTCATCCCAGAGATGCAGGAATGGTTCAACATAAGAGACTATGTCACTGTTATGCACCATATAAACAACTGAAAGAAAAAAAATCTACATGATTATCTCATTAGATGTTGAAATCCAACACCACATCATGATAAAAGTATTAGAAAGATCAGGGATACAAGGAACACACCTAAACATAATAAATGTAATTTATATCAAGCTTATAGCCAACATCAAATTAAATGTAGAGAAATTGAAAGCATTTCTACTAAAATCAGGAGCAAGATAAGACTGTCCACTCTCTCCATATTATTCAATATAGTATTATAAGTTATATCTAGAGAAATAAGAAAACTAATGGAGATCAAATACAACAGAGATATAAACTGGAAAAGAAGAAGTTAAAGTATCATTATTCAGCAATGATATGATAGCACACATAAGTGACCCCATACATTTTACCAGGGAGCTCCTACAGCTGATAAACATCTTTATCAAAGTAGCTGGATGCAAATTAATTTAAAAAAATCAGTAGCCCCCCCATACACAAATGACAAATGGACTGAGAAAAAAAATCAAAGAAATGACACCCTTCACAACAGCCACAAATAATATAAAATACCTTAGAGTAACTGTAACCAAGCAAGTGAAAAACTTGTATGTCAAAAATTTCAAGTCTTTGAAGAAAGAAATTGAAGAAAATGGAAAGATCTCTATGCTCATGGATTGGAAGGATTGACATAGTAAAAATGGCCATCTTACCAAAAGCAACCTACAGATTCAATGCAACCCCCCTCAAAATTCCAACACAATTCTTTATAAACCTTGAAAAAACAATACTCAACTTTATTTGGACAAACAAAAAAACCTAGGAAAGCTAAAACAATCCTGTGTAAATAAAAGAATTTTCAGAGGTATGACCATCTCTGATGTCCAGCTTTTCTTCAGAACTATAGTAACAAAAATTGCATGATACATGATACTGGCATAAAAACAGACAGGTTAATCAATGAAATCCCACAATATTGGCATAGAAAACAGTTAATCAATGAAATAGCAGACAGATTGGTCAATGGAATTGAATCAAGGATCCAGATGTATATCTATACACCAATGGATATCTGGTTTTTTATAAAGAAGCCAGAAATACACAACAGAAATAAGGAAAACATCTTCAAAAAGTAGTGTTGGTTTAAGTGGATGTCTGCAGGTAGAAAAATGCAAATAGGCATGTATCTATCATCCTTTACAAAACTACAGTTCAAGTGGATCAAAGACCTCAACATAAAACAAGATACACTGAACCTAACAGGAAGGTGGGGAATAGCCTTGAATGCACTGGCACAGGAGACAACTTCCTTAGCAGAACACCAATAGTATAGGCACTAAACAATAATCAATAAATAGGACCTCATGAAACTGAAAATCTTCTGTAAGGCAAAGGACACCATCAATAGGACAAAACTCAGCCTAAACAATGGGAAGAGATTTTCACCAACTCCAAACCTGACAGAGGGCTAATATCCAACAACATATAAAGAACTCAAGAAACTAGATATCAACAAGCCAAACCATCCAATAAAAAATGGGATACAGACCTAAACAGAAAATTTTCAACAGAGGAATTTCAAATGGCCGAGAAACACTTAAAGAAATGTTCACCTCATTCCTCAGCCATCTGGGAAATGCAAATTAAAAGAACTCTGGGATTCCATCTAACAACTGTCCAAATGGCTAAGATCAATAACACAAGTGACAACTCATACTGCCAAGGATGTGGAGCAAGGGGAACACTCCTCCATTACTGTTGGGAGTGAAAATCTGTACAGTCCCTATTGAAATCAATATGGCTGTTTCTCAGAAAATGGAGAATCAATCTACCTCAAGATTCAACTCTATCACTCTTTTGAGCATCTACCATATACCCTACCACAAGGATACTTGCTCAGTCATGTTCATTGTAGTTTATTCACAATAGCCAGAAACTGGAAACAACCTACATGCCCCTCAGTCAAAGGATGGATAGAAAAATATGTGGTACGTTTACACGACTGAGTACTACTTAGATGTTGAAAAAATAACATCATGGATGTCTCATAATCAATATTAACTTAGTCCAGTTATCTGTGGCTCTTTGTAGCTACAAGCTGGCTAGTCAATGGCTAACAGAAAATGCCCTGAAACCATAAGAAACCTAACCCTGTTTCTCAATTAGAGGTGAATCTCTATCCCTCCAAATCATTTGGCTGATAGCATTTTTGATAGTCACAACCAGAAGGGAGTGCGGTGACTCCTGGCACACAGTAGATACAGTCCAAGGATGCTGTTAACTATATAGAGTGGGCACAGACAAGCCCTCCAAGACAAAGTCTTACCTGGTTCAAAATGGCAACTCTCAGGTTGACAAACTCTGATCTTGTCTCTTTTTTTGAGATTTTTCCATATGTGCTCATTCTAAGCAGGCATTAAAATGTTTTTAATTTATTCTTTGAGAGTTTTATACACATTTACAATGAATGTTAAAAAAAATCTTCTCAGTCCACCTACCAACTCCTTCCAGACCTCCTTCACCACACCCCTTCCAATTTCATGTACTCTTTTGTTAACCACTGAGTTCAGTTAGTACTGTCAATATGTGCAAGGGTATAGGACAGTCCACTGGAGCATGAGCATCCTACACAGGACCATATCCCCTCCCCAGCACTCGCCAAATGCCAATAGCTTCTCAGTTAGGGGTGGAACTAGCTTGATCTCACACAGGTCTTATGCATGAAGCCACAGCCATTATGAGTTCATGTGTGTAACTGACCTATCATGTCAGGAAGTGTTTCTCAGTAGTCCTTCCTAACCTCTAGCTCCTTTGCTCCATCTTCCATGATAATTGCTGAGCTTTAGGAGGAGGGGGTGTGATATGGATACTCCATTTAGGGTCAAACACCCCATAATCTCTTATTCTCTTAGCAGATATTTCTAACTACATCTTCTTGGAGCTTTCAATACAAAGGCTGGGAAAGTTAACTACTCTTTCCCAGTATACAGGTATGCCCAGAAAGGATATAGGTAGACAACTTCTGTGGAATTAAAAGAGAAAGTGATGATGGTAGCTGACGTCACCACTTTCTCCTCTCCCTACCTTGAACATGGATGGCACAGGTAGAGCTATAGCAGGCATTCTTCTGATGTCATTTGGGGAAAGCCAAGAGACCCATGAAAAGGATATCTCTGACCAAGGCTATGAGACCCAAACTCCTCATTGTGTTGAACACATAACTTCTATTTGTCCAAACACTCTAGATATATTTAGATTTAGGATTAGGTTAATACCAAGGCCTTTTCTTACTGTGTTTTAAAATTGTAGCAAAATATAAACAACATAAAACCTGTTATTTTTAATAATTTTAAATGTACAGTTCAGCATAATTACATATTTACAGTGTTTTTGGGCAACCAACACTGCTGCTCAATTATCAACTCCCTCGGCCCTCTACTTTCCTTTGCTATCCCTTATATCACTGGTAATTTCTAATCTATTCACTAGCTGTCTGAATTTTCTTATTCCACCTTGTTTTAGATAGGATTTTTGATTGCTGCGAGGAGATATCATGACCAAGGCAGCTCTTATAAGGAAAATATTTCACTGAGGGGACTTGCTCACAGTTTCAGAGGTTCAGCCCATTGTCATCACGGTGGGGAACATGGAGGCATGCGCCAGAACATGGTGCTGGAGCTGAGAGAGCTACATCTTGCAGGCAGCAGGAAGTTGACTGAAAATCACACTGAGGGAAGCTTGAGCAAGAGAGACCCCAAAGCTCACCCCCACCATGACACACTTCTCCCGACAGGGCCACCCCTCTTAATAGTACCACTCCCTTCGGGGACCATTTCATATAAATGGAACAACATTTTTCCTTTTGTGTCTGGCTTATTTTATTTACTTTTATTATGTTCAAAGATTCAGTCATGTTTTAGCACGAATGAGAACTTTATCCTTTTGTGGTTATCAATATCCCATTTTTGGCTTATGCTAAATTCTATATATTCACTTGATGGTTGATAAGAATGACTTGCTTCCATCTTTTGGACAAAAGCTTTGAGGATGTTCCATTAGGGGTGCACAGCTGCTTGATTACCCTTGACCTAAGATAGCCCTCCTCTATGGGGAAAGGTTAGCCCAGGTGATGAAACGTGTAGCTTTGGGAGGGATTCGCACGGAGCAATGGGGGAAGAATGGAGCACCTACCTTGCTAGCCAGATCAGTCCAAAGACTCTGTTGCCCTCATAGCCTTTCTACCTTTGGCAATAACAAGGTTTCTAAAGATAATGTATGTAAGGTGTTTAGAACAGTGCCTCACATTTGAAAAGAGTTCCTAACTATAAGCTAAAATCATAATCTGTCATTACCCATTTTTGCAAAGTTTATTATGTTGCAAAGAAAATGGGATGGGATGTGGGTACCTCTGTATAAAACAGTCATTAAAAACTGCTGTAAAATTTAAAGAGAATAATCTTAAAGTTGGTGGCTGTCTGCAAGTACAATAGGCAGACATAAACCCACTTCAGTTACCCATCTATCCATATATCTATTTGCCCATCCATACAGTATTAAGCATCATCTATGGGAGAAGCAATATACTTCTAACCCAAGCGCAAGTGTTACACAGTTGTACTTATAAAAATGGTAAGGAAGAAAGGGGACACTCAGATATTTCTAAGACAGAGGCCAAGTGTCAGCTGCACTGTGAAGACTGGGGATGGCCCTAGAATGTATGTTAAGAAGCTGGGTGTGGTGGCACACACATACACGCCTAGTCCTGGGAAGGCAGAAGGAAGGATCCCTGTAGTTCCTTGGCCAACCATTGCTGAATCAAAAAGTCCTAAGCTATAGAGAAACCCTATCCCTGTTGCAAATGGAGAGTGGATGGTTCCTGAGACACAACCCTCAGAACTGTCTTCAGTCCTCTACACAAACACATACATGCGTGTGCAGCCACATAAACACTACCACCAACATGCGTGTGCATTCACACAAACACTATCACCAACATGCGTGTGCATTCACACAAACACTATCACCAACATGCGTGTGCATTCACACAAACACTATCACCAAAACACAAACATGTTTAATAAGGACAAACTAGTTTAATAACCACTCATGAGCGTCACATTTTTCCCTCTAGGATGGGGTCTGTTGTTTCCACCTAGTTATCAATCAAGAATGTATTTACCTTGTGAAGCTCTCATGTACCCTGGGCTCAATGAAAAGCTTCATGTACTGTCTTGACTGGTACATTCAAAAGTGCTCATTTCAGTGAGGTGAAAATATACTATCAAGCTGGGCGGTGGTGGCACATGCCTTTAATCCCAGTACTCAGGAGGCAAAGACAGGAGAATCTATGTTTGAGGCTGGCCTGGTCTACAGACTGAGTTCCAGGACAGCCAGGGCTACCCAGAGAGACCTTGTCTTGAAAAAAGAAAGAAAGAAAGAAAGAGAGAGAGAGAGAGAGAGAGAGAGAGAGAGAGAGAGAGAGAGAGAGAGAGAGAGAGGAAGGAAGGAAGGAAGAAAGGAAGGAAGGAAGGAAGGAAGGAAAAAGAAAATGTACTGTCAAGTACCATGGCTAGGTAAAGAGGCGTGGGCAAATGCCCAGGGTGTAGGAACATCACAGGCCAACCTTAGCTGGTGGAGGTCCAGCTTGGGGGAAGCATCTCATGAGAGGGAGCTATAATATACCCCAAACACATCCAAACAGAGTGGAAAGAAGTCGGGGAAAGGTGATGGCCCCTACAACTATCAGGAAAAAACTTTTACTCTGAAGATTTTCATCCACCTTAGAGAAACTCACCTGAGACCCATCAACTGGAATGTCACCTTCAAGTCAGGCAGTCATCCAGCACCTGTATGCAGCGTGTGCTATAATATAATTAACAGCTTCCTCCCATGTGTCTTATTTATTTAGAGTTTAGTTTTCCTATATAATATCAACAGAAAATACAGAGTGGAGTCAGAAAATCAGGTGCTATGAGCTTCCTATAAGTGGGTAAGTGACATGCACCCTGGAGAGCATGGGATATGCCCGGGCGCGACGGAAACGGGATGGTGTGCCACCAACAAGGAGACGGGGTGGGGGTGTACTCAGGATGCTGTAAAGATGCTGGTACCACTTGGCCCTCCCTCGGAATGTCAGATTCAGTTATAAGCGGTGTCCCAAAGGAGACAGGTGGCAGCAGGTCATACTTACTGGCTGGTAACAGGAAAAGCACATGGCATTTCTAGCTGCTGAAGATGCTCAGTGAGGTCTCCCCCACCACCTAGCCATTCTTTTCATGTCTTGTATTTCAAAACAAGCCCTCTAGGCAAGGTAGATTTGTTTTCTCCTCAACAAACAAACAAACAAACAAACAAACAGCCTAAGCAAAGTTCCTTGGGATTTCTCTGGATAATCACATGCCTGTCCTTGGTGGTCAAGCTGATGTTAGTGCTAGCTGCAATTTCACGTTCTGGAATGAGAAGCACTCAGGAGTATGGAGACATGGTCTTCGTTTTTGTTTTGTAGAGTGCAGGCTACCTTTCTGGCACTTTGTATTTGAACAAGCTCAACAAAGCACTCTTCAGGCTGGAGGATAAGGCATTCAAGTCAACGAACAGAAACAGGCCTTGAGGTCTCAACCTCAGTGTGGTGACAGATTACGAGGCAGCTAGGTCTTTATGACTATCTACGTGAAAGAGAACACCTGTCTAGCCCACGGACACTGAAAAAAGCTAGAAGGAAAATAACTTACCCCAAAGACAACTGCTTTGGCTAAGGACGGTTTTATTTCTAGGGCTCTCCTCTTCCAGCAGAACACTGGCAAATGTGGAACCCGAGGTACTTCAAGTGACTCAAGTGATAAACTCAAGACGGGAAGAGACTCAGCCGACAGTCTTTCAATGAGGAAACTGGGAAATGACTGTCTCTGATATTCACTCAACATACTATGTTAATCAAGGACAGAAGGTAATAAAGATTAAACACCACTTTAAAGTTCAGGGCTAGAGATTACTTGTAAAAATCATGTCTAATAAAATATTTTTATGACTTACTGACGCCATAAAGTGATTGCAACTTGCTATGAGGATTACAGAAACTAGAGTTTTGTTAACAGGGTTCCCCTGCCCCCATTCCCTTTTATGGTCTGAATGAAGCTTTTATAAGATTGGCTGCTATTTTGTGTCTGCACCCATATCCTTACATCTAGCGGAAGGGGACTCCATGACATTGGGGACTTAGAGGTACAAAGAGCTAACGTGATCATCACCCTGATTAGATATTGGTTTACTGGTGTAGAACCAGGTCACGATCACTTAATATAGCAATTAAAAGAAGTTTAGTCGTTGTGGTGTCGCACGCCTTTAATCCTAGAACTCCAGAGGCAGAGGCAGGCAGATTTCTCTGAGTTTGAAGCCAGTCTGGAGTACACAGTGAGATCTAGGAAACCCTGCCTTGAAAAACCAAAACCAAAACAAACAAACAAAAAATAAAAGGTGGAATCCATCCAGTAAACTGTCTGTCAAAGGGATACATCAAAGTGCATTTTAAAGTCTGCTTTGATGGCATCAAAATCAGAAAAAAGAGTCTTCTCCAGGTCATTGTTTCTCGCTGAGAGCAAAGTGAGAACATCTTCCAAACCTGTGGGTCAGCTACATAAGGGAGACACTTTTCAGTTCCTTCAGAAAGGTTTGGTAAAAAACAAAAACAAAAAACAAAAAACAAAACCAGACTGTCACAGCCCACCAAAACCTCAGGCATTCCATTTTATTGTATATTTAAATCAACACAAGCCAACAGTGTGACTTAATTAGTATTAACCAATGTTGATTTACAAGAAAGCTGAAGAAAAGTTCCAGGTGTCAACACTAGGTAGACATTAAAGAAAACTAAAAACTGAAATGCAAGTTATAATAATTAGATTAATAGGAATTCATATATCAAAAATTAATATAAAACACCATCTGTTTTAGATGTGTGTGACAAACACAATGTATTTTTATTATATAAGCACTGATACAGCTAACCAACAAAAGGCAAAATTGGGATGTTATGAAAAATATAAGATAAACTTGAGATCATTAAGGAAGGATTACCTTTTGATAAAGACTTTAGAGGCAGCTATGGTCTTCTAACAGACTCATAGGCAAATTCTGATACAGATGGGATGTGAACTCATTTTAAAATGTGGCTGAATCGTTCACCTGTTTTTAACAAATTTACTGAGCACACTCTAGGTATAAGGTGGCATGTCAAGCACAGAAAAGTGTGTGTGTGTGTGTGTGTGTGTGTGTGTGTGTGTATCCATTTAGACTTATGAAGTAGACAATCAAAAATCTGTGGGTGGGTGAAGAACCATACAGAGGAGACGCCAGGATAGAACAGGAGGACAGAAGGACAGCCAACCTGGACTAGCATGTGCATGGAGAAAAGTGCATGAAAGGAAAAGTGGGCTGGTCATATAGGATCAATAAATTCTTGGATGGGACAATACACAGACAACCAAGAACACATGGCGTTGGGGTGGAGGGGTGACTGGGAAGCATGATAGTCTCATATAAGCTAACCCACAGCACCAAAATACATTGTACTACCTAGAGTCCGCTCTCACTCATGAGGACACATGGTTATTATGGGCAGAGAAAACACAACCTGGAAAAGATGGAGATTACCTCAGACAGACCCCAAACGCCTTTGTGTAGGCCTGGTCAGCTAAGTGTCATCCTTAGCTGCACGGACACAGCTTTTATCCAGGCCAGAGAAGCTGCAAGTTTTGAAATTCTACCACTTCATGTTATGGTTTGAAAGTGAGCCTGTCCCTCTCAGGGTCATCTGTCTGAATCCTTGGTCCCAGCTGGTGGGTGGGGTGGGGGTGGGGGTGGGGTTGAGGGATCTTTTAGCTACAAGGCTTAACTGACAGAATAGAGCAGCTAGGACATTGTTTGGATTATGGCTTGGCAGGTCCTGGCCCTAGTTGTCTGCTTCCCGGCTGCCAATACAATGTGACATTGCCTTATACTCCCTCCTTCAGAGACAAGCTGCTTTCTTCACTTTCAGGCTCTGTGTGCCCTTAAACCACGAGCCCACAGAAATCCTTCCTCCTTTAAGCCATTTCCGACAGGCATTTGGTCACAGCCACAATACAAGTAAGTAACCAATATACTGCTTCTGGGAAATCCCATTTATAAATAACCCAGTGATTTCTCTCTTGGGCTACCTCAGTCTTGCAGCAAAGGAGGATTTGTTACGTGCTGCATACCAATCCAGGAGAACATCAACAAGACAACCCCAGATTCTTCGGTGGAATGGGAGCTGGGGTGGGAACAGCTCGACAAATCTCTCTGTTGTCTTTGTGTATGTGCTGCTGAAGTGAGTCCATACTTATTGTTTTATAGGAAGATGATTATGAGTGAAGCTTGTTGGAATACATGGCGGGAACAAAAATGTATAAAGCTCATTGATTTTATTCATCACTGAATGACTGTTAGCAGGGTCTTGCTTTGTGGTTCAAGTCGGCTTCAAACTAGCAACCCCCCTGCCTCAGACTCTTGAGTTCAAGAGTATCAGACAAGAGCCCACCACAGTCTGTAAAACGATAGTCTAAAAGGGGGGAAGACAGTGGCTGGAAGGGCACAAGTTTTTCTTCTTAGAAGGAACTCACCATGAATATGAAAAGTGAAGACATCTTCTTCCTCCGTTATACTCAATTCCAATTTCAGAATGTAGGGCAGCCAAAAAAAAAAAAAAAAAAAAAAAAAAAAAAAAAAAAAGGAAGAGTCTATTTAATTATGAAGGCAGAGACATCTGCTTCTTAAACCCCATGGAGTACTGGTTCTTTATAGATCTTGCTACTGTCTCTCTCTGTATTTTCCTGATTGCTGCCTATGTCTTTACAGTTAGGAAACTGAAATGCCTAGTTGAGGTATAAACATGGAGATTTTCCTCACAGCTCCAGAGCCATGCTTCTGTAGCAGCAGAGGCGGGGGTAGGGGGGTAGGGGGGTGGAGGGTTAGTAGTCTTGTTTTAAGCTGTTAAATGACAGCTACAGCTGGTATAGTGTGAGCTAGAAGACCACAGTCTGTTCCCGGTTCAAATATGTGTATAGATAAACAAAAGTCCAAAACAGTGATGAGGAGAGACTATGGGAGGAGAATGAATATTCAGGCTTTATTTCAGACCAACTGTCATGTGCTTGTCAGCAGCCACGTGCTTGCCTTTGTCCTGAGAAGGCCTGTTCCAGTGTGCAGTCCGCCCTGTAGGTGAAGAATTCAGCTCTGCCTGGCTCTTGCTCTTGAACAAAGTTACTTGTTCATTAGCTTCCTAAATGTTCTTAGCTATTATGTGGAAATACAGTAACTTAAAAACAAAATAAAGTATGCATCTCTTCAAAAGCAAGATAGAAAGGAAAGCCACACAGCGACAATGAAATCCACGCTGGGCAGTCCTCCTCAGCCATGTAACCCTTTAGGGTTATTGTCTATAGCTGTGGCCACTCTGGACTGTCCTTCTGTGGCAGTAGTGCTAAGCTGAGGCCAGTGGTCCCTTTCTGCATTCGAGGTGAGTGCCAAGCCTGTGGCCAGTTCAGAGTTAGCTGTGGATGGGCGTTCTGGGTGCAATTATCCTTTGTTTTAGCTTTGACTGTGAGGAATTTGTTTCCTTTGTAAGGGTGAAAATTGGGGTTGGGCAAATTCTTGACAAAGAACTACATGCAGGTTTCTTTCAAGGACGAAATAAGTAAAATTGGATGAGAGCAATGTTGTTTTAGCACAGCAAGTTTTCATTCGTCAGAAGCAGAGTTTCTTGCGCTCTCTCTCTCTCTCTCTCTCTCTCTCTCTCTCTCTCTCTCTCTCTCTCTCTCTCCTTTTAGGAGAACTTCCTTTCCCTTCTCCTTAAGTAACCCAGTGCAGGCTGAAGATGAGGTATAAGTTTAGCAATTAAGGAGCCACACTGCTACTTTACAAAAACTAAATAGCACGTATCAGAGAGAAGAGCTTGGGTGTCATGACATTTCTTGGCTCCTTAGGGAGGAAAATGACCACTCTGTCATCTCATGTCCACAGCATTTGCTTTAGAATGGCTACCTACCTACCTACCAACCGTCTGTGGTAGGACCATCTTAGGCAAGGGGTGGGATACAGCCTTCCATTTACGATGCAGCACTTATGTGAGGTCTTCTGTATGTATAGTCCTGGGTCGGGATGTGGTCTGAGTCATGGGCCACCACGTGACCTCATCATGTGATCATCACGGACTGTACTGAGAGAAAACTACATGGTAGAGTCTGCTGCACAACTAAGCTACAAACCCAAACTGCATGTTACTCCACTGAATATTTGCAACACAACTATCGTTGCATTATCTGTACACATCTAAGAAGAGAAGAGGCAGAGCGAGAACGCTAAGCAGTAGGGCTCTTTCATCTCCATTATAATCCTATGAGACAACCACCATATGTGCAGCCTGTTATTGACTCAAATGTCCTCATGTGACTCGTGACTGTGTACACAGTTACAGTCATGGCAGGTTAAGGATACACATACTTGATATTTACCGGAAAAGGACTATAAAATAGAGCATGACATCCAACATCAGATGGTCCTCATGTAAAATGTTTCAAATTTCATTAACACCTGCAAAAATGTACATATGTCCCTTAGCCACCACTAATTTAATCTTGGACACAAGGCAGAATATTCATGAAGTCACGCCAATGTAAGTAATTGGTAAGAAAAGTAAATTGGGTGAAAAGACAAATCTCCAATGCAGAAGTAGTCCAAATAATTATGTACTAGCAGCACCCCCCACCCCCACAAGAAGACGGGTGTTTAAGTCCCTGTTCCTGGAGTAAGGGCTGTGCTTTGTGATTTGGTTCTGAAGAGCAGAGGATACTCAGAGGCATGAGAAAATGAGGAACTGAGCATGACAGAGAAACCGGAAAACTCTCTGTTTGCCAGGTGGTCCAGGTTAACCCTGGAGGGTTGTGTTTACAGCATCTACTCTTGGTATGACATGCTCTCACTGAAAGGTGATGTCATACTCGTCATTTTTGTTTTGCTTTGTTTTTTTTTTTTTTTTTTTTTTTTTTTTTTTTGAGACAGGGTCTCTCTGTGTAGTCCTGGCTAACCTGGAATCCAGAGATCTTCCTGCTTCTGACTTCTGAGTGCTGGCATTAAAGAGAGGCATTTGCCATATGGAAACTTCTATATGGAAACAGATTAAGCCAACTTAGTGTTTTATTGCTGTGAAATAGCACCATGACCTTGTCAACTTTTTTTTTTTTAAGCATTTATTTGGGGCTGGCTTACAGTTTCAGAGGCTTACAGTTTTAGTCCATTAATCTCATGGCTGGGAGCATGGCAGCATGCAGATAGGCATCATACTGGAAAAGTAGCTGAGAGTTCTAGATCTGGATCTGCAGGCAGCAGGAAGGGAGAGCCATTGGGCCTGGCTTGGGCTTTTGTAACCTCAAAGTCACCCCCAGTGACACACTTTTTCCAGCAAGGCTACACCTCCTAATCCTTTCAAATACTGTCACTCCCTACACATTTAAATAAGTATATGAGCCTATTAGGGCCAATCTTTAAAAACCACCACAGAGAGACAGTCTACTAGACTTGACCAGTATTTCTCAAAACTGTCAGTTTAGGATAAAAATTCCCAGAGAAACTGCTGAAAATCATCATGAGAGAAAGAGTAGATATTAAATCACACTAGGAAGCATGGCAGGAGGGAGGTGCTAAAAGACATCTACAAAATCTTAACACTGTGGTTCCTTGATTGTGACAAATGTCAACAAGAGGGGACATGTGAGGAACTCTACTTATCTTTTTAGCTTTTCTATGGATGTAAAATTGCTTTAAAGAAAAAGGTTATTTGTAACGGAAATGTTAGCCACATCCTCTTTGGGGCTGGCACAGGTGATACAGACCAGGCACACTAGGGCGTGGTCAGTGACGTAGCAAGACCTTAAATATGAGGGTCGCACGCAGGCGGCTCTCTGTGTTCCATGGTTTGCCTGGTTGTAGGGGACTGACTTCATCTTATGAGTACTCTCCTATTAAAACATCTGTTGGTCAAACTTGCTTTGACTCCTCTGTGGTACGCATTAATTACGCCCCACTATAGTTGTTCACATTTAAAAGATGTACCATTCTGCTATGCTGATATAATAGAGTTCCTTTGTATCAATCAATACATTTCCTTTTTCTTTTGCTTCCACACATCTATTCGCCAAGCCATATGGCATGAGTAACTTTCTTGAAACAAGAATATTCCATCTTTAAAGCCAAATGTAGTCAGACCTATTTTTGGAGTCTTAGATTTCTCAGGAATAGTTGGGTCATGCCCTCAGTAATGTGTCACAAATGCTTCAAAGATAACATCCAAGAACCCACAGTTCTCAGTGGCTTGAAAAGATGCGACATCCTTCAGCTTCCTCCAGTACGAGAGTACATTGCATGTGGCTGTTATTCGGGACAAGAGCGATAAGGCGGCACGTTAATCTCTGAAAGTAACATTTTGTGTCTGTCAGATAACCCATGGCAGCATTCGTGTACCGAGCAGCTGCTCCCAGGAGGCAGGCAAGGGATAGCAACCCTATTCCACACTGGAAATGGGATTATTTCCCTGATAGGCCTCTCCTATCCATCAGAATGATAAGAAATTATGTTTCTGGAAAAACAGAGCATTTCTTCATAATGTTTTCAGTTCTTTTATTTGAGGGTGGATTAAAAAGGCAGTATCAAAGATGTTTACTTATAAAAAACTACTAGAATTGTTAACAAGAATTATATTTTGTTAACACTGTAATTGCACAATTTGAAAAGTTGAGCTAATAAATAAATTAACTAAATAACAAATTGCTTTTAAAGGAAAGAGTGCAAATGGCATTAAAGAAAGCTAGAAAAACACATGTGACTTCCTAAATACATTAAGGTTTAAAATCAAGATTCAGTGGAAGTCACATGTTCTAACCCTGTAGTGACGTCCAGCACAGGAGGAAGACAATGCTCTTTGATAGTAAGTTAAGTGTTTGCTATGGAGCTTTAGTGGAGATAGAAGAGAACCCTGACATTATAGAGGGGAGTGGAGTCTAAAATGAATAAGGGTAGATCATTCTAATTTTAGTCAGAAGTAGGCCACAAAATATATACTTCCCATCATGTTAGAGAACTGTGTGTGTAAAGAATGAGAACAGTCCCTTTGTCAGTCAAAGGCTCATTAATCATTAGGCTACTGGGCATTATCAGTTATCTCTTACTATTCAACGTAACTCTGCAAGGTATGGGAAATTCACAGTTAACAAGCATGGGAACAGAGGGCACCAGAAGTGAGGGAACAGACTCAAAGTCCTTCAGCTAGAACAGGAGTCATTACTGACTCCCTGGCTGCCTCTAGTGTCTCAATTCTTTCCTGCATATGCTCCAGCTTTGTTTTAGTGTATTTACGTATTTTTAAAGTTTTGTGATTATAATTTAATTACAACATTTCTCCCCTTCCTTTCCTCTCTCCAAGACCTTCCATGTAGCCCTCCCAACTCTCCTTCAAATCCATGGCCTTAAAAAAAAAAAAACAAAAAACAAAAAACAAAAAACTATTATTGCAGGCATATATGTATACACACACACACACACACACACACACACACACACACACACACACACACTCAAATATAAACTATTTAGTCCATAAAATACTGCTTGTATGTATGTTTTCAGGGTTGAGTGTTTGGCACTGGACAACCAGTTGGTGTGCTCTTTCCTGAGGAAGACCACTTCTCCTGCTCCTAGCCTTCCTCAGTTGTCAGAAGTTCATGGTCTTTTCTCTATCCAGGATGCCATGCTCATTGGTGTCATCATTGTTCAGCTCATTTGGGCACTGACTACTATTCAATTAAATATTACTAACTAGGTGTTTTAAGTCATTTAAATTTCTAGTTCTCAGTTTTCTAATATGGAGTTGGCTGGTGGATTTATAATGTTTGTTCTAGTGTTAAAATATTGCATGATTTATATACAGAATAACAAATTACCAACTTAACAATGTATTTGTCAAAATGAGGTAATTAACACTACTGGTCTTTACTAAATTTTCTGATGATGGAGATCTATGTAGATATTCATCCATTTCTCTCAACTCCTTTCAGTCTAATTTATTAGCCAGGACTAGTAAGCTTACCATTTTCAATGTTCCCACAGCTTATGCATAAGAGAAGATGTAGTGTTCTCTACACAAACAATATACTTAATTCTTTGCCTTCTATAGAATCTATAACTTGCATTTAGATATTAATGATACAATGGATGCCATTTTGTGGATATGAAAACAATCAAAACATTTATTTTAAACATGTATTTCACATTCTTAAAATATAATTGTAGACAAACAGTTTTTATAAGCACATTTATAATATGGTAGACATAAATATAAATGAAATGCATAACTATATAAATTTTCACATATTTTAGACAAAAAAACTACCTCTTTACATTACATTTTGAAAATACATTAACATGGATAGTTGAAAAGGATTGTACCTTCACAAAAAGTGCTACAAAATGTTCACATTTGTGTCAATAATAAGGCATATTTCCTATGTAGATGCTTTATGAAAACTAGGTAAAGACCTAACTTAAATCATTAACTTCACATGGTAATGTTAATTGTAAATGAAGTACATTTTTATCAGTACAAATGTTCCTTTAACTTAAAATAACTCAGACCTCTTTATCAAGACCACACCACACCTACTAAATGAACATGCATAGCACATTAAAAATAAAATAATTCTTGTACTTTTCTGCACAGTGTTTAGTTTTCCTGATACTCTCTTTGTGAAAAAAATATACTTAAAACTTTGGCACAGGATCAATAAATTATAACTAATTAAAAGAAATGACAACTTTTTCATGGCATAGAAAGTCTCCTGTTATTATTTACCAAATCTTGTGTAGTTCATTGGCTAATGGCAGTCCTGCCTAATTTTATTTAGGATAAATAATGGATATTCAAGAAGGACAAGTCATATTTGGGTGTCTGCCTACACTCTAAGTGGAAAGTAGTGAAACCGAGTATGTTTACCAGTTAAACACCGCCATCTGTACTGCAGCCAACAAATCCCTAAACAAGTCTTATCAGCAATGATACGTATCATCATGAGATGTTTTCATTAGGAGGCAGAGGAGGCAAAAGGAAATGCAGATCTCATAAACTGGGAACATATGTGGTAAGGAAGACAAACCAACTGAGGCAGAAGTGGGGAAAACTCTTTGAAAACTGGTCCAAGAATCCCCAGAGGGAATGTGAAGGGAACAAGGAGGGACAGAGCCGTCCTTCAGGAGCTTGGAGAGGGCCACATGGGTCTGTCTAAGCAAACCACAGTGTCCCCTTCACAGCATTCTTGAATTAGCAAATGATAATCAATGATGTTTATGAGAAGTTTCAAATTTCCCTATCAGTTTGTCTAAACTGACACTGAAAAAATTATGTTAACTGGAAGCTTTCTTTTGACCCCATTCCCAAACATTGTGGAAGCCGTTAAGGGAGTAACATCACAACTTCCTCTGAATCCCAAAAGCACCTTCACACTCCCTCTAAGCTCCGATTTTGGAGTCTTGGTATCCAGAGGAAAGCCTTGTTTCTCTTTCTGTCTTGTGTCTTCAGAGGCTGCAAAAATACTCTGTGCCTCTCTTACAATCTCAACAGCTTCACTTTTCTATCTACACAGGCAGTCTGAATTCTTATTCTTTTCCAAAGTGAGTTCCCTTTATTAAATTGTTGCTATCAATTTTTGTATAAAATCACTTTATTCTGAAGAGTAAACCCACGAACACGATGTTATTTTATGATCCTGGCTTGCCTCCAGGCCTTCAAGGGTGAAATGACAAGGAACATCAAACAGGGTTCAATAAAATAGGCAAACTTTTTTTTTCTTTTCAAGCTGTTAAGGTATGCACAGACACAAAGACTATGAATCACAGAGTACTGAATTTTCAAGAGTGAAATCATACCAGAATCGGGACAGGTTGTCGCCGACATCGTATGAGAGTAAGTGGTCAGGAAGGTCGCCGATGGTGCCCTGCACGGCCAGCACATGTGGAGCCAAGGTGAAGGGCACGTCACTCAGGAGCTCAGCTGTTAGGGAGTTGTTCTCCAGTGTCTGGCCAGCTTCATTTCCTGTCTCGGGACCTGCTACAGTCACACTGGATGTGTCTTCTTTGCCGGTCTAAAAATACATATATATTTAAAACATTTAGAACATATGAACTGTGAGGTTTGGTAATGGTAAATGTGGTATCAGGACATCAAAAAGCCTGGGGGATGAGTAATATATAAATACTGCCAGATTTGAACACAAGCATTTACCCATTTGAGAGATAAATCCATCCAAATCTCTACAAGATTTCAAGTTCCTATAGTCTGCTCTTACTCAGAGTGGCCACCCATAGTTCCCTTAAACAAAAATTCATTCTTGTTATTTCCCTGACCTTGAGGTCTCTCCAGAGCCTGTCTCTGCTCCCACCAATCCCAGGGGTGCCTTCAGGTTCTGCTCCGTGCTCAGCTTCACTGTGAAATGTCGTATCAGAGTTGCCCACTTTGGAACACCTATGAGGCAAACTGCCCAAGTTCTCATTAGGTGCTCTGGTGTGTGCTTTCATTCGTGGCTACTCTATTTGCATTCTACCTTAAAGCAGATGCTAGCTAGCATCCTCAAGCCAAGTACTCCATGTCTCTGCAGCCCTTGCCTGACACAATGTACTGGTCTGTCATGACACACACTTGAGGTTTGCCTTTAGTGTGCACCATGAGTATGGGCTGGAACCAACATGTTATTGCACAAAATTTCAAAGAAATATTGAGTGCCTTGTTTGATTTCTTTTCAATTGGCCTATCTTAGACCCAATAGTTTTATCAAAAGGCACGCACTAATTAGGATGGTCAAAGCAGCATCCATCATATGGCTAAACCCCAGAACTATAAATACTCATCAATAGTTTGAGTGGACAGGAAGTAAGTGTCTGTACATAGCAATGAAAATGGATGGCCTGCTACTACGAGCAGCTGAAATGTAATGCAAATAATCTCAGAGAAAAAAATCTTTTTCTTACCCTTCAATATTGCAGAATAATTCTCATCTTCAGAAATCAGATCTACCAGGCCCCTCTTAAACAGGCCTTGACCTGTAATCCCCAGTTACCCTGCCCTGGCCAACTCTTGTCCAATTCTACTAAAGCCTGGCTCTTGTTATTCACTCCCAGGCTGTTTCTACTGAGCTCGTTGCTTCTGCTCCTCTGTCCAGGAGGCTTTTCTCTCAGGTCTGCCCTGAGCTAGCCTGTCTTGGCCCATCTGTCACCTTCTGAGAGAGGTCTTTCCTCACTTCTTATTTAAACTGAACACTACCCTCTCATCTCTGCTCTGCATTCCCTGTCTCTTCCGCTTCTGCCTTTGTCTCTAGCCCTTAGTGTCTTGTCCTATGACTCACTCCAATCATCATCTCTCAGAAGCAGGCTTTCTCTCCCATGCTCACTGCTGTATCCCAAATGCCTTCGTCTGTACTTAGTGCTCAAGAATGTTCACTGCACTAATGGAAGCAGAGACCAAGCTTAGGTTCTAATGGTGACAGATGCTTGTCTCCTTGTTTAAGGAGAACTATCTTACATAAGAGAAACAGCATTTCTAGCAGACCTTTTATTAAGTGTACAATACACACAGGATACATTCATTGTCACTAAATTCTCACAAACCGAATGGACATGTGTAGTTAGCACTGTGATCAAGATACAGAGCATACAGGATTGTTTTCTAGTCACAATCTAGTCCTCCCTCAGTCACCATCATGACTTCTAATAGTACTGAATGGCTGCATCTGTGTTTGGATTTTTTCAATGTCTACTACTTAGGATAGAAGCTTTTGCTTTGGGCTTCTTTCTGTCAACATTCTGTGTCTATAATGTATCTCTACCATTACGTATTGGATGAAAACACTTTAGGAATGTATTAGTGCATAAGATGTATACTAGCTGAGATCTTAGGAGTCTTCTGGTTGTTATTTGACAGTGGACATTGGGCAAGGGGGAAGGGTAGCAAATAAGTGAATCCAGAAGATAGCTGGGAACAGACAAGTTGTCACGCTGACTAAGGCTGTAACAGCAAAGGTGAGGTGGAATAATTGAATTCTGGATAGAGTTTGAGTCTAAATTCAACAGGATTTGCTGGTGAAATGAGGTGGGGTAGGAACAAGAGAGTAGTCAAGGATAAATCTAGAGTTCTTGGCCTGACAATGGGAAGGATGGAGTCAACCAGTTACTGGGAGAGAGGGGTGATGTGAACAGGTTTGGGCAGCAACACTGAAAGTTGGTGGTGGAAGCTTGAGATACCTGGAAGCCATCAAGAAGAGCTTTTAGTAGGAAGGTGTATGAGCTCTGTCTGCAGCTGGGAGGTCTACTGGACAAAGTGTGGGCGAGGAATATTCCTTGGTGCTATACTGTACATGGGCACAGACGAGCTGGCCCTTGGAAAGGTGTATGGTGCCCAGGGAAGCTTCTTTCCATGTTCGCTTTTATTATAAGATTGGAAAAATAGTTACAACGAGAACAAAAAGGCCTTTAAGGAAAAAAAATTCATGGAAGATCAGTAGAAAAGGAAGTGTTTTCTTCCTAAGGTGTCCACAGCAGTCTAGATTAAGGACCTTAAGAAACACTAGTCTAGGGAGTGACTTGGAATCAACAAATCTTCCAATCATGCCTATTAATAGTGGTCTTATAATTTCATGAGAATATTTCTATATAATAATATTGTATAATAATTTCAGAACAGTACTATTCTGCTTACCCATAAACATGATCCTATAAATGTAAGATTATTTAATTCATAAAACAATTTTACAAAATAGTATACAACACCAAAGAACTTTCTTCCATCTGCAATGCAATAAACATACTATCCCCTGTATGAGAAAGCTTATTACACAGACACAGGGATGTGGGGCACAGGTGCTAATTCAACCCTAATTGGTCTTCTCAATGCAAAGTATACGAGGGTCAGCCAGATGCATGCAGAGTAGTGGAGAATGAAATCATTCCAGACATGTAAAGGGCTTCACTATGTGCTGGCTTGTGAGGAAAAACTGAAAAGGAAGTAGCATTTGTATGCACCATAAAATCCTCAAGATTACATATGTGCCAGGGCTTGGGTTACCCAAAATCAAATAGTAGAACAGTCATGAGCACAAGTTCTAGATCAGACTATTGCGGTAGAAAGCCCAGAATAATAAGCAAATGGTCTTGGACTATCTAACTTCTCCTTTTCTTTAGCTCAGTTGTCAAGAACAGACCCTTCCTTTTCAGTTTTATTTTGTCCTTGTATCTCAATCTCACTAGCAAATCCTTACCAGATTAGCTCATTTTATACTCTAACCAATCTCTCTCTCTCCATTCCTCCTTCCTTTCTGTTTGTTATTACATAGCCCTGGCTGTTCTAGAACTTACTAAGTAGACCAAGTTGTCCTCAAACTTACAGAGATGCTCCTGTTTCTGCCTCCCAAGTGATGGGATTAAAGGCCTTTGTTACCACACCTGACAAACCACTTTTTTTGCTTGTGCATAGAATACCATTGTTTCGGTAATTAAATTGTCCTTCCCAAGGGCCTTCTTGAAATCTCACCTCTCCACTAAGGCGGTGGAGTACTAAGTGTTAACATTCTCCTTTCTAAACACAGAACTTTGAAGGCTTAACTCTAACATCAGCATTTATTCCCAGTTGTGCTTTTACCAACCCTCTCATTTCCTTTAAAAAAATCATTCTTAATCTGGCAAAAAGTTTCCTAGGGGGCAGGAATATACCAAACCCCATGTGGTACTATAAAGAACTTGGTATATGTTACATCTTGTTCCAGTTGTCCTGACAAAGCAGCCATCTGGGCCCCAGCCCCAGTCTGTACAATGAGTGATAAGAGGCGAAATGATTGAAAATGGTGACAATGACAAAGAGAGCAAGCATCATGTACTGAACATGTCCCTGGTGCCAGGCCCTACCCAAGCTGCTCTGAAGGCATTCACTCACTGATGTCTTGTCATGGCCCTACAGGGTGTGTGCACTGTGAAAGGTAAGACAATGAGACAGGATATTTAAGGAAGATGTCTCAATACACACAGATTGTCACTGGTGAACTGGAGAATCAAGCCGATGATGTCTTAATAATTTGTTCTATGGACCTATACCTTTCAGACTGTGCTCCACAAAGACACCAGATCAACTGAGCAGCAACAGTTCATGCGATAATATCGGGAAAGCAAAAGCAATAATCACTAAATAGCATACCTTGGCTTACCCTAGAAGGAAAAAACAAAACAAAACAAAACAAAAAACCAGATTCTAATGTCTTTTACTGTTAGGAAGAAAGGGCAGAGTAAACATCCTGCAGACAGACTGAAAAGGGATGGAAAAGCAACTGTATTTTAAGATAAATTCACCCCATGGGAACAAGTCTACCAGCAGTCTGGATAAACCATGGGAAAAACCATGGACAGTGAAAGACTCCGCCGAGCTGACGACGGCTGAGGCAGATAGGAAGGCATTCGGGGATGCTGCACCACAGTGTTCCTTCTGTCTTTGCACAAGGCTGAAATTTTTCCTAAATCAAAGTTCTGAAAGTTTTATTTAGTTAAAAAAAAAAATACCAGTAGCAGCAATCTACCAAATGCCTCCTAAACCCATCTAAATTTCAGCTGTGCTGGATGGATGGCTCCAGCCTCCATCTCTTAACAGTTGGCTTAGTACCACGTTACAGTCTCCAAGGAGGCTGCCTGCCCTCTTGGCAGCAGGGTGAGTGCCATGATGCAGCTGCTGTTGGCATGCTGAGAGCTGGAAGGAGAGAAATTATACGGCAAAAACAAGAATAAGTCGCAAAGAAAATGTGAGTCAAAATTCAAGGGCCCCATACCAGCTAAACCAGATCACTAAGCCGCTAGCTTGGCAGCTCTTGGAGGTGGAGGTGGGGGCTGAGGGCTGGAACAGGTGCACCAGTGCTCTGCAGAAAGCAACCCTCACTCAGACACCGGTCTTGTGATTTTTTTTACATTTGCATAATGAAATGGATCTTTACTAGGAAGAATTAGTATGTTAACTACAATGGGGCAGAAGAATCAATTAGCCTTTTGGTTAATAGCCAAATTGCAGAAAACGATTTCAAACATGATGTTCATACAGCAGACTCTCTGCTCTGTGATTTGTCCTGCTCATAGAAATGGCGTTGGGTCATGGTTCCAGGCGCTAGGTTTTGTCATCTGGATTCGACACTTTCTTTCAAAGGCAGTACTTTCCCTTAGACTGTTAAAGATGAGTAAGCGGTGCCAGGCTTTGTTTTTAATCTCACAGAGAAAATTATCTATATTACCTTATCTATATTACCAACAACCATGTTTACAACAAGCTGTCTTCCTTTGTTTGTGTAAAAACAATTTCCTGGCCATCAGGTAACCTGTTAAGAACTGGCTGGCCAAATTTCCATTGAGCTCCTTATGATAAAACCGGTTTATAGGCACTATTCTGCCTTTTCTACTGCAAAAGGGTCATAAAAATTCATGAAGTTCCATTTGAAGAATCTTCTAAGAGACTGAGAAACACACACACACACACACACACACACACACACACACACACACACACACCAAGAATATAAGACATCTGACTCTTTTTAGGAATGGCTTAGAGAAACTCAGTTACTTCCCCAAGCAGCAGACAGTTGGTGGCATCCTCATGAACCTCTCCTAGGTGTTGGAGCAAGGAACTTTAGGTTTTGAACAGACAACTACATTTTCCCCAGCACAAAAGTCCAGTCACCACCATGGAAATCTACTGGGAGCACCAGCCTGGCAAAGTCACTGACACTCATCTATTTCCTCATCCCCAAGCAAACTGTGAATGTTGGTAATACAAACCCACTACACTGAGCACTCTAGACAGCTGCCCACCCTTTTCTCCAACCCATGCTTTAGACAGAGATCAAAGAGGGGCCCGGAAGAACAAAATATTGATGCACTGAAATTGAAAAATCAACCTCCACCAAAATAGCAACACAGCTCATTGAAAGAATATGAAACCAGGTACAAACCAAAGCAGGTAGCCCTACCAGGCATAGTTCTAGGACACAAGTCACATGGAGAAAAGGCACTATCAAGATCTGGCCTTCCGTGTCTTTAAACTGTAATGTCTATAAATAAAAGGCATGCTTCTTTGAACAATAGCTTGAACAAGCAACAGTGTCATTTTATCTCCCAAGATAGCCATCCATTCTATTCTGGCTTCAGCTGGTATCTGCTTTCATTACCTCAGCTTCTAGCTGGTGGGGTGAGGTACAGGGGCAAATCTGAGTTAGAAGCACCAGGGGACAGAGGTCAGAAGGTGACACTAACTTCAGCACAGATAAGGGACGAGTGTTCAAGCTGCTGTTGACACTGCCTCTTTTTTTTTTTTTTTTTTTTTTTTTTTTTAAGTCTGTTGCTAATGAATGTCTGTCTAGTTACAAAATGTGCCAGAGGATTCATCTTTCTTTGCCACTTCCAACTCTGGAAGCCCCAAATAATAGATCTTTTCACTTGGAATAAATTATATTATAAAAGCAGAGACTTTTTCTATTTTTCTCACAATTTGTAATGACGAGAGCAGTGCCTGATATAATGCATGCCCAATCAACATTTTAAATTAAACTAAACCTGCCACCCCTCCATTTTTCAGGCACTCTTGGTATGGAATTGATTCTTCATTATTGTTTTGATATTAGAAGTGGAGTCCAGAGACTCAAGCCTGGGAAGAATGTGCTCTCCCACACAGCTTCACCTCCCGCCCAGACTTGGTTTTAATTGAGGGGTTAGGTGAAAGAAATAGGCAAAAGTCTAGAACACTTTGCCACAGACACAAATAAATTAGGCAGGAGAGAATAATCCACAAAAACCATGTTTGTTATGTGGCCCGATCACTAACTCTCTGAGATTAAAGATTCTAGGCCAAGGAGTTGGATTCAGTAGCAAACTGAAGGTTGGGTTTTTCATTCTAAGGGGGGGGGGTGGTTGGAGAGATGTCTTTCTCTCTGTTCCCTCTCCTTTTCTTGGTGTCTAGTGTCACTTTAGTTCTATTCTGGCTCATGACTTTTCAGTATTTGTTTTTTTTTTTTTTTTCCTTCCATCTGCTTGAGTTTCCTGCGTGTCCCATCTTCCTTGAAACAGAAGAAGAGTAAGAGGAAGAAGAAGAGGAGTAAGAGGAAAAAGAAGAGGAAGAAGAGGAGGAGGAGGAAGACGAAGAGGAGGAGGAAGAAGAAGAAGAAGAAGAAGAAGAAGAAGAAGAAGAAGAAGAAGAAGAAGAAGAAGAAGAAGAAGAAGAGTCTGCCACCCACCCTCTTTTCAGACCTCCGGCTGAGTATGCACCGGGCAGAGGGGGAGGGAAGCAGGCGGCTGCTGGTTTCTGTAATCTGTTCCATGCATTCCTGGAAAAGTGGCTCGTCTGAAGCTGAAAACTCTTCGACGCCAGCTCACTTGATCATGGTGGAGGAGGAGAGAGAAGCTTTTCAGGAAAGGAGCGAGGCAAGGGCAGGGTGTTCAGAGTGGAGTCCTGCTTCAATGCTGCCTCTCAGCACAAAGGGCTGACCCAACCGTTCTCCTTTTCTTTTTAAAAGCAGGTTTAAAGTTACTTTATACAAAGTAATGATGTCTAGCCTGAAGACATCTCACATTTCCCCAGCAGGCCTCTCCGTCATTCTTTACCTTTCTCCTCTTTCCTGGCCCTAGAACACCTTCTCACTCCTGGGCAGCTGCAGCAGGCTTCTCCTCTGATGAAAGCGGAACTCTTGAGTGAGGATTACCTCCCTCTGCTCTGCCCAGAAGCATCTCTGGGTTTTCATCTAGACTCTGGTCCAGAGCTAACTGCTCACTGACTCTGCTGGTCCACCCTGTCCTGGCTCTTGCAAGACACTCTGCCCAAAAGGAGGCATCTTTGAATTGTTCTTTCCTTTAGGCGGATTAGACATTTAGTGGAATGATCCTCACACCCATCACTCATTAGAGAGTCACCTGCCTTACACCACACTCTCTCTACTTAGTTTTCTATGAGGAAGGGATAGCTGCTGACACCAGCTGTCGGCCAATCACGCCTAACTCACTGAATTCCCTGCCTTCCATGTCCGCTCCTCCAGCTCCGATTTCACTAATAATCATTCAATCCCCTATGGACTGTGTATATACTCAGGGTTACCAGCTCCCTTTCTGAGCTTTCAGACCTTGGCCTCCTTAATGTTTCTCAGCTTCACCTTTGCAGTTCTTCCTTTCTGATTTCTGAAAAGACAGCTTTCTCAAGAGTTGCATGTCATCTGCTCTTTCATTCCTCGAAATCTCAGCCCACTTTTCGGATGAACTCTCTCTGACACCAACTGTCCTACTCTCCCACTCTCAAGAGATTGACAGAAACACACACTCCATGGGTACATGGGTCGACATCTTGGCTGGCCCGCACATTTGCATACCTCTGTGCAGACTCTCCTTGGAATCTCCCAGGCCATCTTAAACTCAAAAGAGAGCTTATCGCTTTCCTAAATTTAATGCTTTTCTAATATTTTTTATACTACTGCATAATTTCATACAAATGTTTTACTGGTGATGTTTACATAGAAATTATGGATAGTTTTCTTTTTTTTTTAAGAGTCTGACTTTGCTAACCTAATCAAAGCCTTCCAATAAAAGGCAATCAGTAAATAACTTCAGAGGTTACCTGTCAGGTGTGTCTGTTGTATTTTATTTAAAGGACTTCTATTTAGCCAGTTCTCTATGCATAAGTGCCATTTGGGTGGAAGGTGAAGGTCCAAAAATACGGACGGACTGTGCAACTACGGAAATCAGAGTTTAAGTTAACAGTTCGACTAAGCATTTTATACTGACTTAAATCTACGAAGCTGACAACATGTGGCCATGTTTAGAGAACCACAGCAACCGATCGCAGTCAAGGTTACAAAATTGCTCAGTCTTTTACATAGAAATTCTTCAAGCTTGTTATGTACACCTGGGTCTGAAGAATTTGATATTTCTTATTAGTTACACCACATTCTACTTAACTTCCCATTTATACAGCCTTATTTATTTTGAATATCTCTTAAACTTCTTCAGCCTGTAATGTAACAGGATCACATCCCCTACCCCCAGATAATTCCAAAGGACATTAATGAAAGATGATCTTGCACACCACAATATGCTGAATATAAATCTCACTCAATGAATGGTTTTCATAAAATATTTCAATTGTCTGCATATACAATAAACTAGAAAACAAACAGATACTTTCTATTTTTGATATCTTCTATTTTTAAAATTCAGAAGAAAATTGTTATGTTATACTAGTCTGGATATGCACATTGAATAAACACAATTTATATGTTGGTTGAATAGAAATAATAAATATAGCCAGAAATACAAAAAAGTAAATGTAAAAGTATTAAACAATTACTTGTGTTCATTTCATCTATATGTTGATAGGATGAACACCTGAAATTCATAAGCCAGGTAAATATTTTCAGAACACTTAAATGTTGTGATATATAATAACTATTGTAATTAGTTCATGCCTTGTCTATTATTTGAGGACAAACTTAATCTGCTCTGCTGGTTTAACTTATTCTGGAGGTTTATACTACCATTGTTTCCATTATTATGAAAACCGTAAATGTACCATTTTAAATACGAACTGAGAATTATATTTTTAACCAGAATTCAATTATCAGAAGGATGCCATGTTTACCCTGCAGAAAATATAAAATCTGGAAAATAAGTTAACCCTGCTGATCTAATCCCAGAAAATAAGTAATTCTTCAACAAATAGGGCAATTAATTAGAAATGGAAAAAATCCTATTTCCTTTGTGATTTGAATTTGATGTGTGGACAAGTTCACACACTTGGAAACATTACAGCCAGTAAATTTAAACTGTGTGTGGTTTTTGAGTTTTTATTTATTTATTTATTTAGTGTGTGTGTGTGTGTGATCAGATGAATAAACACACAGACACACAGACAGACACACAGACAGACACACAGACAGACAGACAGACAGACAGACACACACACACACACACACACACACACACACACACACACACACACACACACACACACACACACACGGTGTCTGTGTAGGTCAGAGGACGACTTGTGGGATTCGTTGTTTGGCAGCAAGTGCCTTTCCCCACCTTGCTGGCCCGCACTGTGCATTTTCATATAGGCATGAATGTGAAAGCACCACGCATACAGACGTCCTGAGGCAGGCTAATAGATCCCACCATTGGACACAGGAGTGAGAGTGTTACTTGCGCTTGCTGCTGTGCCTTGCCCAGAGCTCCGCTAGAAAAACAATGTTTGGCAAACTGAAGAGGTGAGCAGAAAGCTGTGTTGTTTGACCTTGGCTCTCATTTTCAAACAGGTTATATTTCAAAATAGAAGATGGGGTTGGAAAAGTAAATACAGCTGTGTTTTCTCCACCCCTGTGTGAGAATGAAGGAGCCATTCAGAATGGAAGGAGGCCGAGGACCTCCTTGAGTGTGCAGTCGGAACTCAAAGAAGTGGACCATTATTTCATATCACAGAGAACTCAGGTCAGCCTTGCTTTGTTACTGTAGCAAAACACACACAACATAACACTTCCCATCTTACCTACCTTTAAAAGTCTAAATGAGAGACAAAGTCCCTACACCTTACACAGTCATCACCACTTCCCACTGCTACAACTGTCATTATGTCACAGGAAACTGTACCCATTAAACAAACCACTCCCCCATCTTTTTTCCTCGGACTCTGCAGGAATCTTTACTATACTTTTTATTCTTAGCCCTACGAATTTGTTTATTCTAGGAGTCTTCTGTGGGTGGCATTACAAGGTAATTGTCCTGTTCCGAGTGGCAATATTTCCAAGATCCAGTCACACAAGTCATAACTTGTATCAGAGCCTTTTCAAGGTTAAGTAATATTCCATAGGGTGTATATGGTACACTTTGTTTATCATCCAGCTTTTGATGGAAATTTGGATATTCACAATCTTTTGGATTTTTAGGAAAGAGTACAATCAACTAGGTGGAAATCTGTGCAACAATTCCAACAGGGACATAAGGAACCAGAGGTAAAGAAACCCTGAGCGTTTAAGAATGGGGAGGTCAGGGTACTTGAGGTGCAGGGATGTCCCTGCTTACAATAAAGTCATTGTATACTTTTCTAAAATATACTTTGCTGACTTAAAAATCATAGAGTTCTTGTAACTTAATATCTTGAGAATTAAAATCCAAGCATTAAGTGAAACCATTTCAATCTTGTTTGAGGCAGATCACAATCCCTAACCGTTCTGGCCACAATTACACTGTGTGCTGGATTCTTCTCTGTGTTGTTACAAAGTACAGGATGTGACTACCTGCTCTTGAGCAAAGTCTACCCGATAAAAACAATGGTGTCAATAATGCTAACAATGGATTGAAAATGGGCCAAATAGGCCCCAAGGTATGAAAAAAAGTACTGTAAAGATTCCTGTGGGGTCGGAGAAAAGATGGGGGTGTGGTTTGTTTATTGGGTACAGTTTCGTGATACAGAATGACAGTTGTAGCAGTGGGAAGTGGTGATGACTGTGTAAGGTGTAGGGACTTTGTCTCTCATTTAGACTTTTAAAGGTAGGTAAGACAGAAAATGTTATGTTGTGTGTATTTGCTACAGTAAAGCAATGCTGGTTTGAGTTCTCTGTGAGGTCAGTTTTGTATACTTTAAAAATCACAAGGCTTTACCAGAATGATAATCTTTCTATAAAGTGACTTGGAACTTCTCAAAGAAAAATATAACTTATCATGAGAAAATGCTTCTAGATCGGTAACTGTAAACTACAAATGTATAAATGACTCAGGGTTATCTTTCCACAGGGTCCCCACTGTTTCAGAGAGAGGGAACGAAATGATGGAGAGGTACACCATTACTGGTGATTTCTAGCTGAAAAGGTCTACCTGGACCTGGCTGCTGCTAAGCTACAGGGCTTCAGCAAGGTTCCCGACCTTCCTGGTTCCCAGTCACTTCTCTGAAACTTGGGCTAGCTGGAGCAGACAAACCAGCAGCAAGGAGCCACAGTCTCAAGAGCATAGAATCTGAGCTCTTCTTGACAGGATCCCCAAGGAAACAACTTTTAATCAGTGCAACTGGGAACTGCAGGAGCAATGGCTGAGGAGTATGTATCTTGAGAACAGAGCTCCAAAGTTATGAAAAGAATTTCTATAATGGAAGAATGCCCAGCTTTTTAGTGTTCTCGACTATGCAAGAAATAAACACTTAGCTAATGAGAAGAATGACAGGCATTTGCCATTTTTTCAGAAGTTATGGCTTAAAAACCACTTCTAAAGGATTTAAGAACTGAAAATGTATTTTCTCAGAGATGAGATTATATATATTTATAATAGATTATATATTAGTATAAATATAGAAATTTTAATTACTGTATTATGGCCAGAATAAGAAAAGAACAACCATACTAAATACATTAAAATGATCATGAAAGTCATTGTCTGAAATAGCAAATTCAATTTGAAGTAGTTGAAATTTGGGGTTTGAAAGGATTTTAGGAGCTCTTTCTAGATTGCTAAGCCTAGTATGCTGGGAGCTGGTATATCCATTAGAAATGTTCTAGGGGATCTGGAGAGTTGCATTAAGAATTTTTTGTTTTCTACCCAGGGGGAAGATGAAAAAATCGAATTTTCCTAGGATAACTGCAAAGACTGGAGAGAGAAAGGACAAGAAAGATGCATATACATGAAAGTAAACATATATTGTTCTTCTAGTGAGCCCGAATTCTATTCCCAACACCATGCCAGCTGGCTCTTAATGGCCTGTTGTGGGGATCCTATATCTTGGGTCTCAGTGGACACCTGGACTCATGTCCATATATCTAAATATATAAAGTAACATATAATTTAAAAATAAGAAAAAGTAAATGCAGGAGGGAAGGAGGGAAGGAAGAAGCAAGCAAGCAAGCACTTTACTGGCGGCTGCAACAACTACTCCTCAGAAGGGAGAGTGGACACAGTCCACCTGCTGGCTGACAGAGCTGGAAGAAGAAATGTGATAGGGAAGGAACTCACACAGTTCTTTCCCATCACAGTCAACTTTGTTTCCATGATGGCTGGACCAGAGAAAAGAGAGGCTGGGAGCTGGATGGCAGGAAGAAACAGCATCGCATAAGGCCCTGGGTCCCTGGTGTGTATGTGGTGTTTGATAACCGAATGACGGCTTTCAAAGTTTTGGGATTTCATCAGTTTGTAGGCAGCCACTTTCAGAACCTTCCTAAGTACAGAGTTTCTGACTACTTTCTAGAAATAATTGCTACAGTTTCAACTGCTAAATTGACCTAAAAGCATACACTTATAATTTCTAAAAGTGGTCTTAAATGTACAGAAACCACATTTAGAGTCAAATAAGGAATCCTGTTTTCCTTCCCCTGCTCTTTGCAGGTGAGCTGATGATGGGAATTCTCTGAAGACACTAAATAATTTACAGTCTCCTCATGAATTTGGAAACTCTGCAATTTAGAGAAAGAGCTCTGACACACTATCAAGAAGTGAAATATATTAGCTGTTACTGAATCTGGTTTTGCTAACTTTACCCTGGGTAAGCTGTAAGGTGGGCTGATTTCCAAGATTGCAGGCATTAGCTCACACTGAATGGCACTTACTTGCCAGTCATCTTAGATAACATATCTCATTAAGTTTTCTTTGTATGTGGTAGGTACCATTTTAATCTCTTTTGAAGCAGACAGGGGATGCTGGAGTGCAAAGAGGCAACACACTCAACTAGGAAACCATATGCTTACCCCCCCCCTTTCTCTGAAGCTCTCCTCATCTGACCTGTGGGAGGAAACACTGCCTTTGGAAGGCAGTGCATTTGTTTCTAAAGTCTCCACAGTATCTCCTACAGGAGGTTACAAAATACTTTATCTTCTCCCAAAAGCAAAGAAGGCACATCAATGTATTGGAAACCAGGTTTTTTGGGTGGTAGGGTGGGTGTTGTATTATGTATCATTTTATATCCAGCTGGATATGCTAATTCTATGCAGATCTTAGAAACCCTGAAATTACATACTGTTTAGACTATTTTAATCCCTGGAAGCACCGCTGTGATCCCTGAATAATGTATTTTTAAAATAACTGCTTTACCTTCACCAAACATATTCAGTTAAATTTAAGAACTTAAAGTGACAGCACACTGCTCTTTGTTCAGGAAGATGATTCTTCCTAAGGCAAGCCCTTGGTGGTTAATTGTCCAGACTGGCACTGACTACATTGTACTGCCCACATTTTCTAGCCCACAGCACTTGTGGGGCAAGGGCAAGAAGGTGCCAGATGGCTAGGACTTGGGCTGCAATCTGTTCTTAGGAAGGGGAAGGTTCTGTCCCTTTAATAGGTTCAAACACAAGCCATGGGCTCCTTTAACATGATTCTTGTGCTCTCTAAGCTAACAGATGATATCAGAGGCTAGAAAGGGGAATGAGAACATTTCCGGGACTTTATACAGTTGCAGGCTTCTGGGCGGACCTCGGCGATGGAAAAGAGGAAGTACATCATCACTGTTTATGCTCAGACCAGCACAAAGGAAAGTGGTGCTTTCACTCCTCAAGAGCCCAGTTGACTGCTTGGAGGACCACCAGCATACACATCACTTCCCATTAACTGCTCTGAACTAAAATCCAAACAGAAATTGGTAAGAGTGATGAGGTTCAATATAGAAATAGCACTGTGATTGCTTAAAAGATATAAAAATAGGATCATAAAACAGAAAAGTAAAATGAATTTTAAGTTAAAACAACCTTAAGATTCCAAGTGAATAATCACTTAGGAGAAACGCAGAAAATACCTTTACTTGTGCAAAAACATTCTCCCTTGGTATTGTTCCTTCAATTCCAGTAATCAAAAGAGTTCACTCTCTTTGAAAAGACAGTAACTGACAGTACACATAAAAGATACTTAAAAAAAATTATAGCATAAGCTTTGTACTGGCTCCTAACAATGAGCTCTGGGCCAACTCTTTTAGGGAAAATTAATGTGACACACTACACCAATAAAATAAAAGCCATGTTATCACCTTGCATTGTCATCTCAGGAAATCAGGCTCCCAATAACCCCATTATTTGTGTGTGTGTGTGTGTGTGTGTGTGTGTGTGTGTGTGTGTGAATTCATTTGAGTGTGGAAGCATGTATGTCACATGGCACATGTGGAAGTCACAATACAACGTTGGGGTGTCTTCCTTGCTTTCCATTCTACTCGAGACAGGTTTTCTCTTGTATTGATACTTTTCCTCATAGCAATAGAACAGTGACTAAGAAAGCTACACAATGTGTTTGTATTTTAAGCTGTCATTTCAAAAATAACTAAAATAAAGGTTTATATAGGCTCAGAAACTAAAAAGTTATAGTAGGCTAAGGGTTAATTTGTCATTGATGAAAAATACTTGGATCCATTTATCACAGTCTAAGTACACAGCACCTAGAGCCCTAAGCAGGAACAGTTAGATACACCGTTCAGTTACTTACTCCCCAACTCACACAGAGAAACTTCCAGGTCTGTGATGGCCACTCATGGTGAGCACCTAAACAGGTATATAATTTGAAACTTTGGTAGTATAGTTTTGACGTGCCTTTTTGATGTTGAAGTACACTGTGTTATAAGTTCCAACAGCACTCAGCACAGCAGCATACTGGGCAGGTCTGTAGTCTGGGAGCAACAGGCAATACTTACTGCTTAGCTATGTAGTGGCGTGTACCAGCTAAGCTTGTGATGGAGTGTACAGAGCACACTCCAGTTGTTAAGTGACTCATGAGTCTATGTCTGTACATTGTCACATATAACCCAGATATAAAAGTAACATAAAGCTGTATTTATAATGCCTTCAAAGTCAGTTCCAAATACTTAGGAAGCTTTTAATAGAAGCACAAGATTTACATTCTGAAAACCATAAAGGATTTTGAAAGAAATTAAAGGCCTGAGCAAATAAATGTAAGACTACGCTACATTCATGGATCAAATCTGAAGCTGAAAGATGAGCTCCTTAAATTGAGCTTCAGAATCATTGCTGTTCCTATCAAAATCACAGTGGCTTTCTTGTGGCAGAGTCTAAATGCATGTATACTTTGCAGGGACTAAGAGTCACCAAAACAATTGTGGAAAAGAAAAACAAAGTTGAGATTTCTAGTTTCAAAATTGCAATAGCTAAGAGCGTCCGTTGACATAGGGCAAGGAGACAGATCAATGGAATACAATTCACAAGTCTGGAAACAGACCCATGTGCCAACAGATGCGTGGTTATTCACAAGAGTGTACTGCGCCATGGAGGAACAAATGTTGTCAGCATTTAATGCTGGAACAGTTTTACACCCATAAGCAAAAAATAAAAAAACTGGAGCCCTGTATCTCATCACATACAAAAACTAGGTGAATAAAGAAAGAAATTAAAGAAGATACCAGAAAATGGAAAGATCTCCCATGCTCTTGGATGGGAGGATCAACATAGTCTTTTTACTATGGCAATCTTGTCAAAAGCAATCGACAGATTCAATGCAATCCCCATCAAAATCCCAACACAATTCCTCACAGTCCTTGGAAGAACAATTCTCAACTTTATATGGAGAAACAAAAGACCCAGGATAGCTAAAACAACTCTGTACAATAAAGGAATTTCTAGAGGCATCACCATCCCTGACTTCAAGCTCTATTACAGAGCTATAGTCCTGAAAACAGCTTGGTATTGGCACAAAAACAGACAGTAGACCAATGGAATAGAACACCTGATTTTTGACAAACAATCCAAATATATACACTGGAACAAAGAGAACATCTTCAACAAATGGTGCTGGCATAACTGGATGCAGATATGTAGAAGACTAGATAGACCCAAGCCTTTTGCCCTGCACAAAACTTAAGTCAAAACAGATCAAAGACCTCAACATAAACCCAGCCACACTGAACCTATTATAAGATAAAGTGGGAAATACCCTTGAATTAATCGGTATAGGAGACTGATTCCTGAATATTACACCAGTAGCACAGACACTGAGATCAACAATCGATAAATGGGACCTCCTGAAACTGAGACGCTTCTGTTAGGCAAAGAACACAGTCAGCAAGAAAAAAATGGCAGCCCACAGACAGGGAAAAGATATTCACCAACCCCACATCTGACAGAGGGCTGATCTCCAAAATATACAAAGAACTCAAGAAGCTAGTCTCCAAAACACCAAACAATCCAATTAAAAAGTGGGGTACAGAACTAAATAGACAATTCTCAATAGAGGAATCTAAAATGGCTGAAAGACACATAAGAAAGTGTTCAACATCCTTAGCCATCAGGGAAATGCAAATCAAAACAACTCTGAGATACCATCTTACTCCTGTCAGAATGGCTAAAATCAAAAACACCAATGACAGTTTATGCTGGAGAGGATGTGTCGAAAAGGGAACACTTCTCCACTGCTGGTGGGAGTGCCAACTTGTACAGCCACTTTGGAAATCAGTGTCTCGACTCCTCAAGAAAATGGGAATAATTCTACCCCAAGATCCAGCAATTCCACTCCTAGGCATATACCCAAAAGAAGCACATTCATACAACAAGGACATCTGTTCATCGATGTTCATAACAGCACTATTTGTAATAGCCAGAAACTGGAAGCAGCCTAGATGCCTCTCAACCGAAGAATGGATAGAGAAAATGTGGTACATTTACACAATGGAGTACTACTCAGCAGAAAAAAAACAAAAAAACAAAAAAACAATGGAATCGTGAAAATCATTTGCAGGAAAATGGATGGAACTCAAAGAAACCATTCTGAGCGAGGTAACCCAATCACAAAATGACAAACATGATATGTACTCACTCATATGTGGATTTTAGACATAGATTAAGGGACTACCAGCCTACAATCCACACTGCCAGAGAAACTAGTAAACAAGGAGGACCCTAAAAGAGACAAACTTTGTCCCCTGGAGAAGGGGAAAAGGGTCACGATCCCCTGAGCAAATTGAGAGGATGGGAAGAGGGGGGAGGGAGCTAGAGAATGAGAAGGGAAGAAGAGGAAGGATGCAGAGGTCATGAGGGAGCAGAAAGGTTGAGTCAGGTGTAGATTAGAAGAAAGGATATGTGATAGGTAGGGTTTTAATTGGGGGAGTGGTAGGGGAGGGAACTGGGATTGTCATGTAATTCAATCTTGTTTGTAATTCAAATAAAAAATGATTAAAAAAAAGGTCAAAGTAAACCAAAAGTCTAAGCTGAACTATAAAACTATTAGAAGCTTCATGACCTCCAGTTTCACACTGGAGCCTTAGCTATAATGCCCCAGTATAAACCAAATCAGCAAAAGAATCTATTAAGACATTGCGTCAGAGCAGCTGGAGAGATTGCTCAGCCGTTAAGAGTACTGACTGCTCTTCCAGAGGACCCAGATTCCATTCCCAGCACCCACCTGGCAGCTCACAACTGTCTGCCACTCCAGTTCCTGAGGATCTGACACCCTCTTCTGGTCTCCTTAGGCAGCATCAGATATGCAAGTGGTACACAGTCATACATGCAGGCAAAACACACACACACACATACACACACACACACACACACACACACACACTAAAATATTTTGAAAAGGAAAGTTCCTCAAAATTTCAAACTGTGATAATAAAGGCACTATCAAGAAAGAAAAGAGGCAGCATTCACAATAGATGAAAATGTGTGTGAGCCATGTATTTAGTAAAGGAATTACATCTGTATATATTTTTAAGGATTTTTGTTTTGTGTGTGGGAGTGTTCGTCTGTATGTATATCTACGCACCATGTGTGCCTGGGGCCCATGGTCCTTCACAAAAGCATCAAGTGCTCCTAACTACCGAGGCATCTCTCCAACCCACATCTGTATCTTTAAAAAACTTACTCAATAAGGCAAAGACAACCTATTTGATACAGCAAGGGTCTGAGTAGATATTTCTCCCAAGAACATGTGCAAAAAAAAAAAAAAAAAGTAGTCAAATGTAGGTCACTAGTCATCAGGAAATACAAATGTAAACCACAGTAAGATATGACTTCACACCTCAGGGTGACAATCAAAACTCCAGAAAATAACAACTGTTGGCCAGGAAGTAGAGAAATCAGTAGGGTCCTACACTGCTAGCAGAAACATAAAAGGCGTAGCCACTTTGGAAAACATGTCTGAAAACAAAATCCAGCAATTCACTCCTAACAGATCAACATAAAGAGTCGTACAACTGTTCATGGGTGTTATTCAAAGAGTCCAATGGAGAAATAATCTAAACCTTTACAAAGTGATGAACAGATAAATAAAAGTACTATATCTACACAAGAAAATATATAGCAATAAAAAATTAAAAGGAAATCATGTACTATTTCAGCACAGGAACTTAAAGACATTGTACCTAAGGGGGAAAAAAGGCGAGTGCTGTGTATTGTACGATTTCATTCATATGAAATATTCAGAACAGATTCAGTCTGAGAGAAAGAATGGAGATTAGTTGTGCAGAGTTCACTTTTACTTATGGCAGTGTTATATGTTCAGGTAATAGGGATATATACTGGTCCTTATATTTTTCTAGTCATACTAGTAAAAATAATTTTTGTCTTCTTTCAAAATATTTGATCATGAATTTACATTCTTTAAAATTTATTTAATCTACCTAACATATCTTTGGGTAATTTTAAAAGGGATGATGTAGATTCTGCTACATATAATAGACCTATAATAAGTAAGACACTGTGCAAGCCACCTTCTCCTTATTGCTCTGTTAACATCATTCTAGTGATCAGCTTCAGATACAGAACTCAGTGAAGAAAAGTCACTCTTTTTTTTTTGTTCGAGACAGGGTTTCTCTGCATTGCTTTGTAGGCTGTCCTGGAACTTGCTCTGTAGACAGGCTGGCCTCGAACTCACAGAGATCCACCTGCCTCTGCCTCCTGAGTGCTGAGAGTAAAGGCGTGCGCCATCAATGCCCGGCAGAAAAGTCACTCTTTTATCACATTGAATAAAAATGCTTTCTAAAAATAAGACATTTGATGTTTAATAATCACTAGAATGAGAAATTGTTCACATTGTTTTTCTAATTACACACCATTAATTCTTAAAATGTGAATTAATTAAAAGAAAAATTTCTAACAATGGACTTTAGGGTCATGCCAAATATGGTGTTTGAAAAGATTACCTTATAGCATCTTTTTGTTGCTGAGAAACATAAATTTCTGTGGTACATGTGTCCATCAGTGATGTCTGGAAAAACCTAAACCCCATCACAAGAGCATTTAAAAGGTAGTGTCATTAAGCGATGACTGTGTCACCAAGGCAGAGTGGACGTAATGACATTATGTTGGGAGTGGCTTTCATCATTTTGCTACAAATATGAGATGGTCCTCAGCAGCTGGCTTACTCGAGCACTTTCTGGTCCATCTCGTTTTGCAACAGAGTGACACAGCAAGAATGCCCTTTTTGGGCATCAGCTCTTTCAGATCAGACCTCCCATCTTCCCAGAAGAGTAAGAAGTCATTCTCTATTCTTTGTAAGTTCCCCACACCAAGGCCTTCTATTTTAGCATCACAGAACACACACTCTAGGACAGTGATCAATAAGAGACTTTCAAGATAAAGAATGTAATTCTTTGGGGGAAAGTGGATGGAAATCTAAGTTCAAGTAAAAGAATGATAGAAAATTTCTGACTGATAAAGAGCTTGTTCATGTATTTTTAAAATGGATGATGTCATGTATCAGATTACCAGACCTCAATTATTGGCTATATTAGAAAGCATGATGTAAGACTCTTTATAATGTGGGGAAATCCACCTTTTGTATCTAATAAACTTAGAATTTTTTTCTAATATCTACATATGGGTAACACCTTGAAGATTTACATCAAAATCTGCATCTTTATATTAATTCAATATTGTTAAATTGCTCTCTGAAGTAGATGTTTGGACTTACAATGAGTATGAGTATTTTTCTCCCTCTAGAATATCATCAAAAATTGACATTTTCACACTTTCAAATCTTTTCCAGTCTGGATGTAAACTCCTCTCACTTTCGATACCCCAGCCTAAAGGCCATCCAGAGATGGTGCTCTGTCCACCTCCTCTCAGCGTGACTCTCCGCTCTTCACTTTAGCCAGCCATCTCCACTTCATACCACAAGTTATATCCTTGGCTCGGCTTGCCAGCACTCGATGTCACTGTATTACCCCAATCATCTTCACTTCATCTTTAGGTTTTGGGCTCTCTCTCCTACTAAGAGGTGACGTCAACAAAGCACAGGCCTGTGCACTATACCGTGCATGCTAGGATGAAGCAGACTGCCTGGTATAAGTAGGTATTCACCACTGCCAAAAAGACAGCTGCCATGGGTTGGGTCAAAGAGCATCAAACCGTGCACTTCCCACAACCCACTGGGACCAAAGTTTACAGTCTACCTCTTGGACATGAATATTTTACTCTGTGTGACCCTCTATGCTTACATCCCACAAATACACTGCAGTGTATTTGTTGAAATATCTCCGACTGTGAGACCTTAGAAAAGCTGCTTCAGTAGCTTGGTTACTTAAGCCTCACACCCCCAATCCTTGTCTATGAAACAGGAGTGAGGGCATCCATTCTGTACAATATTGTGAGAAGTAGACAAGCTAAAATGTTAGCTATTGGTCACAGTCAGGTTCTAGATTGCTCTGTTCCATTATGTTATCACCTCCTTCCTGTCTATAATGAAATCTAAAAATGTCCATCAGGGCCACTGGGCTCAGCAGTATTCCTCATTTTACAGGAAGCCTTTTACTCTGAGAAGCCAAAGTAATACAGAATCCAATCACAACCAAAGAAAGACAGACTAATATCACTGCATGGACTGGGCCAAAGGAACAAGTGAAACAATTTCATTCTCTTTACCAATTGAGAATGCAGTTTAAATAGAACCAGTAGTAAATGTCAAAGTGTATATAGTTTCAAAAACATTCATTCCTTAAGAAATGCTGATAATCGAGCTAAAAAATTGGAAAGACTTGGCTTCCTCGTCGTCTTTTTCTTTATGTTTGATGACTGACTTATAAAAGAATCAACTATCACTTTTATAATGACTTCCTGGTTTCTAAAGCAGACAGCATGTACCAAGGGAGTATCTGACCCACCAATATTACACATCTTTCCTTCCTTTCATTTACAACACCCTGAGACAATCATTGCAATATCAGGAAGCGTTTTAGAATGGGCATTACTTAACACACATTCTGTGGGATAGTGGTAAAGAAGCAGATTGTCACCTGATTCCAGACACCTTGAAAGAATGTTGTATTTGATATGATTAATACTTGTAACCACACTGCACACTTTAGACACAAGACTGATGTAGGAATTGGAGACTTCCTAGGTGAAAACGCACTTCAAACCAACTATCAATTTTATTACAACATTTCAAAGTTGTCACAGTGTGGTCTCTTTTTAAGAACATTAATCTTCTATCAGCTTCCTTTAGAGATGGTAAATTGAAACAGATTAGTCATGTGTACATTTTAGCTTAACATATTTTACTAAAATCAATTGTTGTAGAAAAATAACAGAGACTATTAACAAACAAATGCTAAAAGTTATTTTTATTATTTATTTTGGATTTCTGAGACAGGAGCGCTCTATGTATGCCTGATGGTCCTAGAACTTGTTGTGTAGACAAGGCTGGCCTCAAACTCAAGAGATCCATTTACCTCCTGAGTGCTGTGATAAAAGCATGAGTCACCATGCCTGGATAAAGTTATTTTTAAAGGCACTAATAAATACTTTATTATTGATTCCAAAGAGTATCTGAAACTCTTAGCAATTCCTTTCTTAATCAGGTAATATGTCCAAAAATTCTTCTTTGGTTTTAATTCATTTTGGCTTAAATATATCAAAATGACTATCAAATGCAAATTCATTAAGGATCTCATAATTATAGTTAATAAACTAGGTGGCCTAAAGCAATTTGGTCTCAAGTATATAGATTACAATTTCATTTTTTTAAAGATTTTATTTATTATGTATACAACATTCTGCTTCCATGTATAGCTGCACACCAGATCTCATAACGGATGGTTGTGAGCCACCATGTGGTTGCTGGGAATTGAACTCCTGACCTCTGGAAGAGCAGTCAGTGCTCTTAACCTCTGAGCCATCTCTCCAGCCCTACAATTTCAGTTTTTACAGTTAACTTGTATTCATTCATTTAAAACATATTTGAGTCTTTGTAATATATACTACCTAACACATAGTATATTTTAATAAGTAATAATGCTATTTTATAATGTAATTTGTATATATTATTATGCATTTATTACTATTGCTAATATATCACTTCAACATTAAATGACACAATGTTACATAATTTTTCTACATAATTATTAATAATATTGCTAATATACATTTTATATATAGCTAAATAATATGACACACAACACTATATTTCTAAGTGGATATATTATTTTATTGGTTACTTAAAATATTTTTGAGACAGGCTCTTAACATGTAGCCCTGGCTGGTCTGGTAATTGAGCTATATAGCTCAGGCTTGTCTCAACCTCTTATTCCTCCTGCTGCTGCTGCTTCCCAAGTGCTGGGATTGCAGGCATATGCTGCTACATTGACTGCAGATATTTTGGTTAATGAGAAAATCCTCCTAAATTGCACTTGCTGGATTCCATTGACAAAATGAGGTATCTTTGATGAGAAGTGAGAATATCACTTATCTGTGGGCACAGGGATAATTACTTAGAATGCAATTACACCTGGTTTAGGGACGTGGCAGTAGTAACTTCTCCCCTAGGGTCCATAACCTCAGCAGCCACAGACAGTGGGCTAGGTTTACAGTATCGAGTATGAATTTCCTCCTACTGAGCAGGCCTGAAGTCTGATTAGGTGGCTGTTGGTTATCCCCGGGATATCAAGTGTCACTTTGCACCTGGAGACCTTCATGGAAAACCACAATTGGTCAAAATGAGGAGAACAACTGCCCACGCATGCCTAGCTCCTCCTGGTACAGCCACAACACAATCCCTACACCCATGCATGCCTGGCCCCTCCTGGTACAGCCACAACACAATCCCTACATCCATGCATGCCTAGCCCCTCCTGGTACAGCCACAACACAATCCCTACACCCATGCATGCCTGGTGCATCTACAACACTATCCCTACACCCGAGGCTTGGGGAACATCACAGAAGAGGGGACGACCAGGACACCTGCTTTGAGATAGCGTCTTTTATATGATAGGGAAGCTGACGACATGAAATTGGCACATTAGGACCATCTAAATGAGACCTGAAAAATGACACTACCAGTTGACATACTAATGTGGATGGCGTAAATTTCACAAGGTCCCACCATTTGACTAGTAGCTTTAGGCAGTTAATGGCTGCAGAAAGTAGGGAGAATCTGTCTAATCCCAAGTCATCAGATCTAACACACATACAAATATAAACAACAATAAGGGACTCAGCAGGTTGTACCTGTACGTTTATATGTACATATATACAAATAATTAAAGAAGAGCTCATGAATTTGAGGGGAAAGGATATGGGAAGAGTTTCGGGGAGGGGAAAATGATGTAAATGTACTAATCACATATTAAGTTTCAAAAATAAATGAATAAAATTTCTACCAAGATATGAGTCTTTTAATTTAAAGGGAACTCTGATGCTAATAAAAGAAACATGAATAAATCCAAAGATATATATCAAAGGATATTTTTACAACCAACAAAGCAAAATGATCAATCAAGTAGAGGTCACTCTAGCAGTGACTTCCAGTTGCCAAGGACAAAGCATCATCATCAGCGTGCTGAGGGAAGCAGTCTCTCATAAATGGCATTATGGTGAGCCCACATTTAAAAAAAGGACACAAAGACAAAGTTGGGTTGGGTTGGTAGAAAACGGGGTGTATATCTGGGAGGAGTTGGGGGCATGAGTATGATCCAAACACATTGCATGAAATTCTCAAAGAGCTAAGAAAAAAATTATAAAAAATTCTCTCCAAGCCTTTAATTTATGAAATAAAAATTTAGAACAGATAATACAGAATTTAAGTGTAAATATCTATGTTAGACAGATATAACCTTTTCATACATATCATCCTGTAATAAAGCAATACAATTTCAAGAACACCTAAGTAAAAATGGGGAATTCTTTCTGCAGATACAAGCATGGTGTCATTCTGGAGGGAATCTGGGCTCTACACTGGCACAGGGTTCGTCTAACATATGCAAATGTCTGAATTCAATCCTCACCATCACAAACTGTCAAGTTTGATTCCAGAATGCTGTGTAAAGTTCTACTACTGTATTTCCCGAGAAACAAAAGAGGAGAATGGATATTCACAGGGCTCCTAGTAATATGGCTACATATTACTTAAAAATAAATGTTAAGGAGAGATTTTCTTTTCATAATAATAGTACTTTCCTAAATTATGAGGGTTACTCTTCTCTTGGGAATGCTTCATGTGTATCTCTGTCCTCAACTCCCATATAATGACTCATTCTCCAGTCTAAGATACCAATGACATTTGGAGATGGACCTCCAGGAATTAAGAATAGATGAGGTCATGAGGGTAGGGCCCTAGTGATGGGATTAGTGGCTTATAAGAAGAGCAAGACACAGTGCTCTTTACTTCATGCAGATACAGAATGCAGTAGCAACTGGCAAGAGGCCTCATAAAAACAGAGCTGGCAGAAATCTTGGTCTGGGACTGACCAGCCTCAACAACTCTGAGAAAAAGAAAAACGCTTGCTGTTTGAAGTACCTAATCTTTGATATTTTGTCATAGCAGCCCAAACTGACTAAATCCTTGTCTGATGACATGAACAAGCCATTTAACACAGACTGGAAGGAGACTAAAATGGCATGGCTGACAAAGTTATATTAAGTTATTTGAGGTTGAGACGGATACAGTGCTGAAGCTCCACACTCTCCAGGCTGAGGTACCACAGATGATCCACACAGCCTTCTCAGGAACCAGGGCTAGAGTGAGCTAGATTATCATAAACTCAAGACTCTATGCTCTGCTTTCTTCACTGAAAGCTGATGGGAGATGCCATTCTGTAAATATGTCTCTCTTATTGGTTGATGAATAAAAACACTGTTGGCCAATAGGGAAGCAAGATAGGCGGGAGGAGGAAAGAAGGGTTCTGGGAAATGTAGTAGGAAGTCACCATGTGATCCTGAGAGGAGAGAACGCATGAATATGGCATTCTCGGTAAGATAAGACCTTGTTAAAATACATATATTAGTAGTTATGGGTTAATACTTAAGACAGGGCCAGCCAATAAGAAGCCCTACACATTGGCCAACAGCATTGTAACTAATAGGGTCTCTGTTATTTGGGGTTGGCACGGCACTGGGACCAGGCTGGTGAGAAGAGTTATCATAACAGCAAGCATTTCAAATACAACCCTGAGAAAATGGTCACCATTTTCTAGGTGCTATTCCATCAACTAAAACTATTTTTAACCATATACAGAATTGCATTTTTGCACAGTTTGCAAATGTGCATGACTTTCTATAACACAAAAGTTCTCAATTTCAATAAAGGCATTTTCTATCTTGCCACCTTGGTATAGTTGTTTAAAAGTGCCACTGTGCAGTAATTCATAAGGGACAGATAGAACTCTTATGTCAGCCTTCCTGACACCATTGATATTTCAATTAAAACTATTTACTTCTTTCTTTTCCTGGATACTGCTCCCTCTATGCAATGCTAGGATGGACTACAGAGTATCTCACATACCAGGCACATGCTCTACCACTCAAAGCTACACCTATGGTGCTTCCTAGCCATCCTGACTGTCATTTGCTTCCCATTTGTCTAAGGACTGTTGCCAACACTAAGAAATACTAACAACCCTGTATTCCTGTATGTGTAATCCTTTGCCTTTCCATTTCCAGGCAGAGATGACTCTGGTCTTAATTTTGGGGGTATCTTTAAACATCTCCTTTCCTGTGGCCTGCCATTGTGTTGCTCATTTCACAAGCTGGGGCCTGTTCAATTTCACAACATGGCTCAGGGTGTTAGTACTCTCTTATCAAAACCACACAATGGCTTCACACTGACCGCTGAATGAAATATAATTTTCTACCTGTCCTTCAGAGCCTTCTGTACTGTGGCTCAAAACTGTTATTCTGGTCATATCTCTTACAATTTCCTTTACAAGGTAACCAAAACTCTACCTATGTCAACTGCTTTTCTCTGACCTCGCTTGTGTGTTGGTAGCTTTATGGTTTTGCTCATATAAAAATGTTGACAAGTTCTTACTAAATTTTCCTTTTCTATCAGATAATTACTTGTGTTAGTTACTATTGGAAGAGAGACGATCTAAGAAGCATATTGTGATATTCTTAATCAATGTGATCACTACCTCCAATGTACCCTTCATCTACTTACTGTCATCTACAGAGACTCCTTCTTATCATCAGCAGTTTATTCTAGATCCCAGATGCTGTAAGATCCTGCCCTTCTACACATCTCTGAACCTGCCTTGGTTGCAGTGTGGTACCATGAAGTAGAGTCCAACAGTTACTTGTATAGAAGACTGAAAGAGAGTCAATGTTTGAGGCCAGGTATGGTGGCTCACACCCACAGTCCCAACAACAGGGAGGCGACGGCAGGAGGACCACTGAGCTCAAAGCACACTACAGAGTGAGATCCAAGACAGCTAGTGCTACAGAGTGAGACACTATCAAAGAAACAGTAAATGAATAAATGATTAAATAAAATAGAAAGTAATGTCTGAAGAAGGCCATCACTAAATAATCAATACAATTAATGTATTCCCTTTAGTTCTTAGGATACTTGTGGACATGAGAGGTATAATATCTTCAGGGTCTCCTCACAGCTTGTTTTCTTTTTTTTTTCCTTTGTTGAAAATAAGATTCTTTCCTCATATAATATATCCTGATTATCATGCCCCCCCATACTCCTCCCAGTTCCTCCCAACTGCCCCTTTGCAATTTCAAGTCCCTTTCTGTCTCTTATTAGAAAAGAACAGGCTTCTAAGAAGTAACAACTAAACATGACAAATAAGATGAACCAAAACAATACTGAAGTTGGATACAGCAACCCAACAGGTGAAGAGTCCCAAGAGCAGGTAATAAAATACTCATAAAATACTCAGCTAACAGTTATACTGTGTAGGCAGAGGACCATATATGTACCACGTAGGCGCTGTGCTTGCTGCTCTAGCCTCTCTGAGCTATATGCGACTTGCTTAGTTGATTCAGAAGGCCTTGTTCTTCTGGGTATCCTCTATCCCCTCTGGCTCTTATAATCTTTCTGTCTCCTCTTCTGCTGGATTCCCTGAGCTCTGAGGGGAGGGATTTGATGGAGACTGCCAATTTAGACTCTCTTTCTGCATCATATCTATGTCTGGGTCTCTGCATCTGTTCCCATCTGCTGCTAAAGGAACTCTCTCCGATGATGGATAGATAAGGAACTGATACATAAGTATAGCAGAATATCGTTAGGAATCATATTACTGATTTTTTTAAACAAAGAACAGTTGTGTTTGTTTTAGTTTAGGTATCTGGGCTATCTAGTCTCTGCTTCTTGGTTTCCCAAGCAGTGTCAGTTGTGGGTATGGGTTCTTCCTCGAAGAGTAGAACTTAAGTCAAATCAAATATTGGTTTCTTTGTACTCTTCCACATAAATACAAGTTACATGACAGAAATTAAAGTTCCCTGTAAACATATGTCATCAGGCTATATGTGGGATGAAAGTGTCAATACTAATCTGTCCCTTACTTACTCTTTAGTGAGTAAAGGGAATTGCGAGAGGACATGTTTGAATTAAGGGACAGAAAGGAAATGAGGTTTCATGGGAGGAAAAAAAATTACAGAAGAAAAACCTGTTTCACAAAATGTAGTCTGTAGAAAAATCAGCTGAATGTCAAGATTAAAAGAAAAAAATCAATAAAACCTTTGAAACTGGAACCATGACAAAGGCCTTTTAGGCTTGATGGCAAAATACAAAGCTAAGGCCTCAAGAATGTAAAAATCTTTCTCCAGTAACCACAAAAGCAATTCCTCAATATCCAGGAGCCACCGTGGCCCCCCAAAATGCTCAGCATAAATTTCTTATTACAGAGACAGAGACAGTCAAGATTCAAAAGGCCAGCATTTTCAAAAGGACTTTTACCAAGGCTGTAATTAGTCATTCAGGCAAAAACTGCATACACATCTAATTGCATACATAATTGGCTAATTGTGTCTTCAAAATAAAGGGCCAAGGGTTAATTGTATCCACATCTGGCCATAAAGAAAAAGGTTGTCCTTTGAAAATATGACACTACATTTAGAAGAAAATTCACATTAAACAACCATTTCCATTACTAGTAATAGTTATAATACTAACAAATGCTTACTAATTAATACCTTTCACTCTGATTCTGAAAACACTTCACAAACATTAGTCTTACAATACTCCTGTGAGGTATGAATGGCAGTTATCTCAATGATGTCAATGAGGAAACACAGCAAGATTAGGTAATTGTCCAAAAGCCACAATGGCAACTTGTAGTGCCTTCTCTCAACACTGGCTCAAGTTATCAGAAACACTCGGATGAAGAGCAGAAAGAAGCTTAAAAATAACATAGAACTTCGCCATACAATCTCTAAGGCCTGAAAACAGCCCATGATTTAGAGATAATGCTGACTTTTTTCATGCATAAATTCTTTTCTGAAATTAAAAAAATCTGTGTGTGTGCGCATAAGTGCATGCACACACATGAGTGTGCTGTGTATGTAGGCCTATACAGGCCAGAAGAGAGCACCCCACCCCCTGAACCTATCTACAGTTACAGCAGTTGTGAGGGAACCCATGGAAGAGAAACAAACACTCATAACTGCTGAGCCATCTGTCCACTCCCTACTTCTTTTATTTAAATGTACTCAGAGAGACTGGAACTAAGAAGCAAAAAAAAAAAAAAAAAAAAAAAAAATCACCATTCTTTAGCTTGATTTTATGATCAAATAATTCAACTAGTTTTGAAAAGTACAGAAAATAATGTGATATGCTACTAACAATATCTTGACAACCATGCAAAAGAATAAGTTTCTGTTAGAGAATGATATTTGGAATGTTCTGGATCTAGGAAGAAAGGCATGAGGATGAGTTGAACCTTAAACCATAATTGAAGGATTTTTAGAAAGTAAAATTAATGCTACCTCAGTGTAGCTATTTAGATATACAGGAAATTACTAGTCAGCAATGTCTAATTTAGATTACCAGAATACCCAGCCCGACACAAGGTAATATATATATACATACACATCAGCACATGACTGCTAGTCAGTGTAACTTCAGTGTCTCAAGACTCAAGATACATATTTAACAACCAAACAGACACTTTAAGGATTGGTTTGTTTATTTACTTATTTTGTACTGGGGATTAAATCATGCAAGCCAGGCAAGCTCTTTACCACTAAGCCATACTCACAGCACTGAATTTGCCTTGTATAATTAAAAAAAAATCTTGTAGCCACATCAGGAAATGTTTGGATGATTTGCTTATACATAAGAAATAATTATAAATTCTCTGCTTCATTTCAGTCCATTTCATCTGCCCAATAAGGCTACATTAGTGGGAGATAAAAGGAAAAGTGAAGCCAAGGCCCATGTCTCAGGGAACTACTGCTCTACATATTTTTATACACTGAAGATGCTCCACTGTGTCTCCCTCTACAAAGGTTTTGAGGCAATGTCCAGCAGACTATAGCAAACATTGGTTCAAAGTTCATACAAGGAAAGTAGAAACAGAACCCATTCAAGATAAGAATCAGTAACAATGAAGTTCCTATGTTTCCAAGTTGGCTCAAAATCACTGTATACTCAGAGAAGAAAGCTGAAAAGAAAAGCAACCAGAGGAGAGACAACAGATCATATAAGATGGTTTATTTGTCACACCCCAGAGGTAAAAATCAGTGCAGCCCGGGGCTGCTTACGCCAGAGATTTAACTTGTCAGGGAGAACCTGGGAGGGCTTCTGAGAAAGAATCACATTCTGGGCTGGACTTGAGGGGCGGGCCTTCATGATGGCTATCGTGAAAAGGGTATTCCGTACGCAGCATGCAGCACATAGCAAAGGCAAAGCATGGCATAGCCATGTATCATGCTGGCAAGTGGGAAACCCACTCCAGCACTAGGCAGGTTTGGTGGGGCCTGGGAGAGCTGCAGACTATTTGCAAGTGTTATTTTGGAATACAGAAGACACAGATCTGAGGGGGAAAAATTAACACCACTTTTTCTTCCTTCATTTTTTTAAAGTTAGATAAGTCTATAACTGTGTGTTAAGAACAGAGCAGGCCATAGGTCAGGAGGAAGATGAAAGATGTCACAGAAGACTGTGATAAAGAAATGAGGTGATAAGGGTCTTCCTGATCTGTGCTCCTAACACATGAGGGGTAAGAGAGAGGACAGACAGTAGGCCCTCTGACATGTCCTAGTGAATAACTGAAATAAAGAAAGGAGGAGACATCCTTCATGACTGGCGAGCACCTCACCTCTGTGACCAGGGTTCCCGGAGGCTGGCACTGCAAACCCTTCTAAAGCTTCATTCAGGTTACTGTTAGTAGAACTGGCATAAGTCCCTTTGTTCCATCAATGAAAAAGATATAAAGTTGTTTTTTTTTGTGAAATGCCCATACCTTGTATCTAAAATTAGAACTTAAAACATATTTCCCTGCCTCCTCCACATAGAGGGATACTCTCTCAGCCTAAACACACGGGGAGGGTCTAGGCCCTGTTCCAGATGATATGACAGACTTTGAAGATTTCTCATGGAAGGCCTCACCCTCCCTGGGGAGCAGAAAGGGGTCAGGATGGGGGCTGGGTGGGGGGGCAGGGGTGGAGGGGAGGGAGAGGGAACTGAGATTGACAGGTAAAAGAAGCTTGTTTCTAATTTAAATAAATGTATTTCCCTTTAAAACAAAAGTGGAACGTGCTATTATTTCAGCCAGATCTATAATCCGAGTCAAAAAATACTATGGTTATATTCTAGATCAGGTTGTAACACTTTTTCTATTCGTTATTAATTTCTTTTACATATTTTTATATGGGTGTAACCTGTATGAATGTATGTTTATGTGTGCACAAATGAGTGTGTGTGTGTGTGTGTGTGTGTGTGTGTGGGTGTGTGATAGTGAATGACAGAGATCAGCTCAGTTGTCTTCCACTCCATCTTACTTTCTGGAGGCAGAGTCTCTCACTGAGTGTGGAGCTGGCTAGCAAGCACGGTCACGCCCACATTTTTACAGGGGTGCTAGGGATCTGAACTCACATCCTCATGCTGACATGATGGGTATTTTAGTGACTAAGTCATCTCCCCTAACCCTGTTCATTTACTTTTAAAGAACAATGAGCCGACTTTCTTCCCCAGTCACATGACTTCTAATCACTGAGAATCTTGTCCCCCTGCCTCTGATAAGCCATGATCCAAGAAGATGCTTAAAAAGCACTTGATGAATGACTACATTAAAAAATAAATAAAACCAAAGAAAACCATGTGTTCTGTAAACCTGTACAGAGTTAGTCACTGCTGCTAGCCTGGGACAAGAAGTCCTGTGTGGAAATAGCTGCCATTCTTCAATCAACAACAATCTAAAGTGAACATTAGTAAAGACATATCTGCCAAGTAATTTACCATTATCTGCATGATTTTTGTTATGAAAATTGCTAGATGTCCTAAGCATGGAAAGCTCCTTACAACGCTAGTAATACAGCTCTCTGGAGGAAGCGCACTCATGAGAAAATGCTGGGGACAGAGAGGCGGCTCTGCATTTAAGAGTGTGTACTGCTCCCACAGGACCACAAAATCGGTTTACAGCACCCATGCTAGGCAGCTCAGAACCCCCTGTAAACTCCAGCTCCAAGGCTACCTGATGCCTCTATCCCCTTCTGGTACTGGCGAGCATGAAAGTCCATTTGTGATGACAGAGCAGGGGGCTACTTATGAAGAGAAAGGAGACCAGAAGAAAGGGCCGGGGGTGGGAGTGAAAACAATCAAAGTATGAGACATTCATGTATGAAGATGTCATCATGAAACCCATGACTCGGCATAATGCGTATATGGTGACAAAGTTGTCTTTTAGTTTGCAAGTACAGCCAATTGTACATGTATGACAACACCATACGATTTTCTCTTCAGATATATGTAGTATAAGGTACTATGAATCCAATTCAAGTGAGTGAAGTGGCTCATGATTATTCTCTCAGCACTCAGTTGAGATACAAAGACCATAAATTTGGTGCCAACTGGGACTACAGAATGAGACTCTGTGTCAAAAATAAAAACCACAGAAGCATGTGTGCGCGCGCGCGCGCGCACACACACACACACACACACACACACACACACACACACAAGCAAATGGACCCATTTGCTTCTGATTTTGTGACATTTTGTTTTTATGGGGTTTGTTTGTGTATATGTTTCTTGTGTTTTTATTTTATATTCTGGCTTGTTTTTGTTTGCCAATTTGTTTTTTCAAGGAGGAGAGAAAGAAAGGGAGTAGAAGTGAGCTGGAGGGGAAGTGGGGAAGACCCAGGAAGAGCCTGGGGAGGGGAAATGATCAGAAGAGACGGAATGAAATTCTTTTCAAAAAAGGAATCCATTTAAATATTAAGAAACACAATTTAACCATCATTCAATAATATAAAGATATCAGTATAAATTTCCTAAAGTGACTGGTAAAAAAGTACAATGTGCGAGTGGCCTGTTATCCTCATTTCTTGCCAAATTTATCGGTGTCCTAAATTCTGTAGGTCTTCTTTAGCTATTGAAGCTACGGTGATCACATCCTGCATTACAAACTTATCCTACATAGTTTGTCTATACTAAGCAAGATTAGGTTTCCCTCTATGAATCAGCATAAAATCATACTTACGGTTCTATTGTTTCCATTTTCACATATGTGTGTCTGCACCAACAGACTGGCTAAGACCTGACAAAATGATTCATTTGCCTCCCTTGGCAGTGACTGCAGCATTATGCAGCCAGTGGGCACACTAGAGTATCTCCTGAATAGTCTCAAACTCATTAAGATAACTGCATCTTAGAACATTCTATTAAAATAAAGACTAAACTAAAATTTAGAACCAGTAATTTTAAAAGGGAAAAGATACATTATTTGACTTAATTTGAACTGTTTTATGGCTACTGGTCACACATTAGTGGACTGTTCCCTTAATTGCAGAGAAAGTTCTTGGCAGGTCAGTAATGTGTCTAGTGAGGAACATGTCCTGGCCTCCCTTGCTGAAAGTGGCAGTTTATGAGACGCAAGGGACAGCTACTGGACCAGACTTTCAAAAACTCACCTAAAAGACCTATTTTCTCAAAGGTGTTTCCAGACCTCTACCTGCTACGATGGAGATGCAGTGGCCATCTTGTAACCAAGGGCACATAGGTGTGACACTATAGGTGGTGATGCTGGGGATAGAAAGTCTGAGACATTGATGGCATCCAGCAGCCATTACACTCCTTTTCAACTGCCCAACTTGGGACATTTTTAGACGAAGAAAAGCCAACCCCTGGTTTAAGTCACTAATTCAGGACTGTCTATTACTTGAACAGATAAATGGATTTCCTCATTCGTTCATGTAATCTCAGGCATTTATACTCTTTGAAAGGTGCTTAAAAGTATCTTAGCTTTTTCAAAAACATTTCCTCCTATACTTTCTATAAAGTTGTATATCATGTTAACATCATTCATTCTTTCACGATTGGGGATAGAAGGTTTCTGTTAAAATGCAAATGTAGTGTGAGAAGAGTTATATTGCAAGCTATCAATATAATTGAGTATATCACTGTGAATTGGGCATTTTTGGTAGCTGGGTAGGCTCTAGATGGATGGAACTCAAGGCTTGTAATTTTTTCTGTAGGAAGATGGTATTTCCACTTCAGTCCTATAAAGAGACACACTGATGACAGCCTTAATGGAGGATACTAAAAGAGAAAGGGAAGAGGAGATAAAGTGATACATGAGGGGAAAGGATGGGAATGGAGAGAAGATGATACAAGAACGTTAGAAAAACGAGTACCAAAGGCAAGCTTATTTCATTTCATTGTAAAATGCTACCTCCATAAGAGTACACTTTATTTTTTCAACCCCAAATATTAAAAATTCATGTGTGAGTATAATAACTATCCAGTTGAAACCTTAGAGTCATTTTCATGTTCTCCAGACTGTGGGCACTTGCAAACTCTGGTAGGGAAAGAAACAAGATGAGTTCAGAAAAACCAGACATGACTGAAGAGTTGCCAAGGAGACAGCTGCTCTAGTAAGTATTAAAACATCTCTCAAATCTTACTGCTTTTGAGACTCTGGCCTAGGTACTAGAAACTAAACATGATGGCCCCAGTCATGTCCTACCTTCAAAACTCTACCAAGTGCCTCCAAGAGACTGACAAGCAAGCTCTAACAACAAGCTGCTTTGATGTGGGTTTTATCACTGACATACCCCAAAGGTGAAGTAGGACAGAAGAATTCACAGCAAGGATGAAGACGATGGCCATGGCAAGCCACACAGAAGCAACCATACCTACACGGGACCTTCAAAGATGAAGGGAGATTTTGTATCACCATGAAAAGAGATGTGCATCCCAGCCGGATCAAACTCCACAGAAAGCTCAGGAGATGAACAGTTGAGGCACTACAAATAAAACTGTTGCTGTAGCACTGAGAGCGTGGAGGAAAAAGCAGAATAAAAAGGTGGTGTGGGGGTTGGGGGGGGAAGGGAGCTGGTAAGAAGCCAATGCTATGCTATGCTACGCTACGCTACGCTTCATCTGCTGGCTTCCTTCCTTTCTTTCCCTTTTCTCTCATTCTTTCCTTTTTTTTTTTAAACCCACAAGCCTCACTGTTCACAGGAAACACATATTTTTAAGGATTCACTCCTAAAGTTTTCAATCTGTGATTATATGATTAGGAATTTCATACTAAACAAGCCAAGGTAAGAACAGAGGAAAATAGTTTTGCGGAGGTATCACTCTGGCTGTGTCAGCATTCATATGCAAGCATTTTCTCTTAAAAAAAAAGAAAATGGAAAGAAAGCAAGGAGAATATCATCTGACCTTTCTTATCTCCTCCAAATATGTGTGCAAGTCAGGACACATACTTAAATAATGAGCAAACAGCAGAGTACAGGCAGGCCAAGCAGAACTCTGGAGTCCTGTGAATTAAGAGTTGTCAGGCCAATTATAGATAGATTTCTGAGTATGTCCCAAATATTACATGGGACAATTGCATTCCTATTGCCAGCATGGTGACACACACCTTTAGACCCAGTTCTTGGGAGGCAGTGGACCTGTATTATTTTTGTTACTAAAGTAACAATTATAATTTATAAAGTAGTACCTGCAAGTGAAAAAGGTAGCTGGATGAAACATAGTACATTTATGGTGGCATTTTGGCTTCCTTTAGGGAATACCATTAGCCACATACGAGACAATTAGAACACATAATATATAAATGTAAACTTAGCTAGTTTAAGCCATGAAAGAAAACATTCCCACTAGCAATGGGATTTCAGTTTTTAAACCGATGTCACTCCTAATTAACAAAATGGAATATTAACACCTTAAAGAAATATTAAGTGGTGTTCAGTGACAGGTTATAAGTACTGCCTGCCGTATCAAAGTTGTATTTCTGAAAAGCATATAGTTCAACAAGAATATACAGGAATAAAACATCTTCTAAATATGTTGCTCAAAACAATTTAAAAAGAAAGCATACATTTATAATGACAGAAACTTAAAACACAAATGAGAAGATCTTTTTCGTGGTCATAGGGGTCTTAATATATCCTCTATTGATGGCCATAGAAAGGGGATGCTGAGCAACTCTGGGACCCAGGAAAGGTGGGGAGCCCAACTATTCCAATCTACCATGGTTACGCTCTCTGCACGCTACCTTTCTTTTTATGACTTCTGCAATCCTTTCTTCATTAAGGTACCCATAAGAGTACCTTGGAGAGTAGCTTGGAGAGCACTGATGGGATACAGATCTCTACCTTACACATGCCAAAGAAAAAGGAGCACCTAGTCATCACTTTTAAACAGCACCCTCCACTTCAGGCAATTGTATGGTTCTTTGTGTGACAAACCAAAGACTGCCCAAGAGAAAGGCTTTCTCAAGAAAACCACCAGTCTTGACGTTTGGGGAAACAGAAGAACTTGTTTTCTTTCCTAGAGGGTAAGTCATGCAATTAACATTTCCTCTCCACTTTCTGGTAGCCAAATTAGCAGCTATAAGAAATAAGTGAGATTAATTTAATGCCTTACTTTGAGCACAATCTAGCAAAAACAGCAGCACCACTACATGGGATGCAAATACTGAGCTAGGTTTCCATGCCTAATCTTTAAAAGCCAGGATGTGCTTTACTTCCAAATGCACACTAGCTCATCCCACATGCTCAATGGCCACCTGTGGCAAGGGACTAGTACGTTATGCAATGTTAAGAAGGGTCCTGTTCCTTGTTTTAATCACCACCCAATGTTTTCCTGTGAGTTGAACATCAAGCCCCTAGTGAGGTTATTTGTTCTTTTGTGTTAGAAAACAAAATAGGTTCCAAAGTACAAGATGTTACACCATTGGAAATAAACATGGAGCATGAAAATGTCCCTGCTGACATTACATTAACACTCAGTATGCATGTGTCAAAATAAACTACTTGCTTTTCCTGCTTATTTTTTGATTCTGTCAAACTTCAGGAACTTGGGTTTTCCTCTAGGATCTAGTTATTGGCCACATTACCCAACATTCAGGAGAATATCCATTCTTTTACCACTTGTTGGCCTGTTAAATATGATAATATTTCAAAGGAGTTAAATTATTTAATTAGCCAAAGTGGTTTATGACTAATTGATAAGAATCATCAATTCTTGTCATGAAAATAATCTGAAAAAAATCACAACAATAATAACCACAAATGAGCACAAAAATAGACTAAATTCCAGGCTAAAAGCCCTCATGAACTGCAAAAGGCAGCTTAAGGGTTTGTATGCTAAACTGAGACCTCACAGGGCTTTTGGACAAACTACAGCAGAGATGTATTGGAACAATGGAAAGAGTGCCAGCATTTTATCCGCAAATCTGAGCACACAAAATGTAAACCTGGTTTGTAATGACTGTTTACTCTTTTGTCTTCTTATTAATTGTTAGAAAAGTATTAATTGAACTTTGGGCTTTTCATTGCCTTCTAGGCAACATAATAAAATCCAGGGTGTTAACAGATCACAGGTTATATAATAAACACTTTAAAAGATCTTCAGATGCACACATAATATTCATCTTAATGACCTAAAATGCAATTATGTGACATAGTTAAAAGGAATTGTCATATTATGCTTCAATCTATAATCTAGTTATAATTTAATTGTAGTTCTCAGAATATATCATCCTCGTATCTCAAATACTCACATATTATCATCTCTGTGCGTTATAAATGCCTTCACACTTGAGGACGGTAATGTTGATGCCTTTAGCTAAATAATGATTACCTCTGTAATACCATAAAATTTTTCTAAGATGGCTGCCTCCAAAAGACAACATTATACCTTTAGTCTTGGAGTTCAGTCATGGTCAACTGTCTTGCTTGTCCTCACATGGTGAACTTTTAGGAGTAGAATCCAAGACATTATCAGGCACATAGAACGTTTAACAGAGCTTTGCTCAAAATACATTTTTATGAAATATTTGTTGAAATAAATGGAGCAGTATGATATTTCGAAAATGTACTTGGGTGAGAAGCCAGATAATTATTATTTATTAACCAATCTAAGTAAGTTTTAGTTAGGCAATGGTAAAGTGCAAATAGTTATTCATCAGTTCTTTCTGTGACAAATTTTCTTATAACTAAATATGGCCTATATACTTTAAAACTAATTATATTATCTCTTTGCTAGTTTTTTCTTTAGGACTAGAGCATTCATCACAATACCAAAAAGTCTCTGTATAAATTAAATCCCTCTGTTCTCAAGAATCTTATTTTATTCTCTTTGGCTGACAGTATAGCTCAGCAGGTAAAGGCACTTTCTGCCAAGCCTCACAACTATAGCTTGATCCTGGTACCCACGTGGTGAAAGAAGACAACCAACTCACCCAAGCTGTTCTCTGATCTCCACACATGTACCACAGCATGTATGTGCTCCCCCCATACACACACACACACACACAGACACACAGACACACACACAGACACACACACACACAGACACACACACACACAGAAACACACACACACAGACACACACACACACAGACACAGACACACAGACACACACACACACACACACACACACACACACCCCACACGTACACACACACACATAGAGCAGTGGTTCTCAACCTTCCTAATGCTGTGACCCTTTAATATAGTTCCTCATGTTGTGGTGGCTCCACAACCAGAAAATTATTTTGTTATAATTTTATAACTGTAATTTTGCTATGTCATGAATCACAAGGTAAGTATCAGATATGCAGGCTATCTAATATATGACCCCCAAGGGGTTGTGACCCACAGGTTGAGAACCACTGCACTATACAGTATAGGCAACCATGGGGTATAAACATCATCTGATCTGAAAGCACTGTAAGGTTGAAATGAGGTGATATATTCTATGACACATTCTATGACACACATTCTATGACACATTCTATGACAATGTATACACCTCTACACACAGACTTCATAGAGGGGACCATGCATGATTAAACAGTCTCAATGTGAAGAATCAATGATGTTATACTTTTGTAATGTCAGTTGTAAGGTGACTTTTTGGTTTAGTTAATCTTATTAAGAATATGTAGTTTGAGTAGAACCCCTTCAAATATAATGAGAGTCCAATTAAATTGCTAGGAATGATGTTTTTCAATATCATTGTGTGGAAAGACGCAGCTAGCATGTGGTTTGACCCTTTTGTTGTGTTTCCACAGTTCTCTACTGTTCCCTTTCTTCTTCATGGTTTAAATCTTACACTTTATTATGAAGCTACCAAGATATCCAACTTTCTTACAAAGAAAAATTTTATAAAATATAATACAAAAGTTTGAAAAGTAGCAATACATTCATGATTTGAAGAAAATCTTTAAATATTTATCACTTAATTGGCTTTAATTAGCCTATATTTCTGTACAAAATAATAGTTTATTATGACATTTTGATACATGCATATTGTAACCTCAGATGATATTTACCCTTTACTCTCTTTTCCTCTCCTTTCTCTGAGCATAATACCCCATTTACTTTCATAACTTTTAAAATAATCTGTATTATACATATGAGAGAAAATATCTGCTGTCTGTCTTTTTAAGTATGCTAATAGCTAGCTGGAGCTTTAACTTGGTATTGGTAGAACACTTACTAAGGATGTGGGGATTTCCAAATCCTAAATTGACTTTTATCTTTCTTATACAGTTCAGTCTTCTATAGCCATCTTTTATTGTCTGTATATTATACTTTTCTTCATTACTCATTTGGGTTTGAATATTTTTCTGTGTCATTAATTGTTTTGGCATTCATTTATTGCATAAAGACAAGTCAGATTTTAAAATAACATGTTTGTCCCTGCTTATATATGAGACTGCCTTCTATGTCACTTCCTGCCTAGATCACAGACTACTTTTTACTACATTTCCCAGAATCCTCCTCAACTCCTAGTTCCACCTATCTTGCTTTCCTTTTGGCCAACAGTACTTTATTTATCAACTAATAAAATAAGCATATACACAGAAGGGCCTCCCCCATCAACTAAGCATTTATTTAATGGCTGATACATGTCATGCGCAGTGAACAATATCTGTTTTGAATAAACATATACATGTTTGTACACAAACAAAAATATACACATGTGTACAAACAGAAATATACACATGCATACACACATACACATACAAATATATACACATTTGCACACATAAATACATACATGTATACACACAAACATACATATGTACACATGAGTAAATATACACATGTATGCTCATAAACATACACATGTACATGCAGCCAGCCAACCAGCCATTTCTAACTTTTTAAAAGTGCATATGACTTTTTGTGCTAGTATAATAATTACAATTTATTATATGTATATTCTTCAAAACTAAAAATTATTAAATTTTTTGTTGCTAATGAAGAATCCAAAAGTAAGATTTTATTAATGGGCAATTACTAAGATGTTAAAAAGAAAACAACTTTCTTTTTACGGGGAGAAGAGATGTAACTGTGTCTCTAATATAAAGCAGAAGACAGAATTTGATGAAGAGATTTACTTGTTAAAGAAGACCACTTACTTATTCATAAATTGAGGAATCATTGACACAGCATTTATTACACAGGGGGCTGCAACTCTAATAAAGGCGTGGTCTCTACCTTCTAAGAATTGGCACTACAGTAAAGTCATCAAGAATACTGGTCATAAGAAGTCACTGAGGTTTGTCTTTGACTGGAGAAAATTGTAGTTGAGTAGAGTTTGGGTTTAAGCTTATATTCTGAAAGTTTAATGGCAATTTGGAGGCACAGAAGTAAAAAACCCACTATTTGGAAAGAGATGCTGAAGAGTCAGGACCTCGCTGGTGGAAGAGAAGCCTGTTATGAAACCTTCAGTAGGTAGAATCATTAAGTACTTGATGAGGCGGTAAGGTAAATGCATCCAAATCACACTTAGGCTTTTAATTTGGTAGCTGAATCATGGCATTAAAAGAAATTAATCAGTTACATGTTTTTTTTTTTTTTCAGTGCATTCTATGTACCAGATGTGAATCTGAGTACATAAGGTCTATTTTAATTCTAGACAGGTGGCTGGTGGTAAATAAATGATCTGAGGCAGTGATGAATGTAGTGGAGAAGATGAAACAAAGTTCTGTGATGCTGACTGGGGGAGGGGCACTTCAGCAGAGGTAGTCATGACAAATGCCAGCAAAAGAAATGGTGACTTGGATGATAACAAAGAGCCAAGGGAAGCTCTGGTAATGAGGGTGAGGGCCAGGAACACAAAGGAATATTAGAGAAAGGACTCAACATCATCAAATGACAGGAAGGCTGGTGGCATGAAGGGCAGGGGGAGAATGGTGAGTGACTGGCTCTCTACAGCCCACTCTAAGTTTAGTGCTCATTTTCCTTCGTGAGTAGTCAGCTAATTTCAAGTCACTCAATGAATGATGCAACCTGACTTTTATTTCTGTCAGCTATGTGAGGAATGGCCTCTAGGGGAAGACTGGAGGTGGAAACCTGGTAAACATGGTGGCGTTGACTGCTCTAACAGTGTCAAGGCTGGGGGACTGTTGGAATCCAGACACAGAGCCTAAGATGACAGGATTTGAAAAGGATAAAAATGGAACGTGAAGGACAGAGTGGAGTCAAGGATGCCTTGGGGGATTGAGTTCTACAACATGTCATAGGTGATGGTGAGTGATAGGAAGGGATGATGAAAACTTGGATGGCGATGCTTTGGTGTGTGTGTGTGTGTGTGTGTGTGTGTGTGTGTGTGTGTGTGTGTGTGTGTCTGTACATGTGCATACACACAAAAACATAAACAAGTAAAGCCTTCTATGGTTAAGTTAAGGTTGAAATGTTTAGATGTTAAGTAAAATGTAGTCAGCGGGTTAGGTGGTCAAACTCAGTGTCACAGACTAGATAATACATTTCGAGAGTCATGAGCCTCTCCCCAGGTTTAAACAACAAGATTAGATGATACATTCTTGTTTGTTTCTACATGAAGACTTAAGCAGTACAGCAACACTTTCAAGAAGAGAAAGAAATAACTGCATTTTGCTTAAGGTAGATAAATAATTTTGGCTTTTCTATGATAAAGCATAGCCAGTCTCTTGCATTATGATCTAACTGTGTGATTTCCTGTGGAGCATCCCTGTGTCCTTTGTGTTCTCAGATAGTAAACACTGGCTTCTCCTTTGCTCAGAAAGCACTTCTGACATATCTGAGCACATACAACAGCTCTACTGTACTAAGGGGAAGTCTAGAAACAGCATACTCCAAATACCTGGAGACTGTCATCTCAAAAAGCTCCTTTCCTTAGGAAGGAGCCTTGGAATTCATACTGATGAGCAAACTTAAAAACAACAGTGAACTGTCAGACATCCTCGTATATCATGTAAGCATGCTAGGTCTCAGTGTGCCTCGCCGTACCCACATCCCATTCTTGCACTGGAAAACACATGCTACTTGGGAAGTCACTCCCAGAACTGCTCACTGTGTGCTGCCCACCTGCTTCTTGGTGTGAGTTAAGTTACTGTTTAGTGGAATCAGTTTTGCTCTAAAGGATTTGTACTGCATTTCACTTACCTCCAAAGACGGGCTGTCTTCTGCTTCAGAAGTTTTACATTTCATTTCATTTGCTGTGTCTCCTATGCAGCAAAAAAGACAGAGAGAGAACTGTCCTGTTATGACCAATTGTCTTCTGTTTGTTTGCAGTACTTTTTGTTACTGTATGTTCTGTGTTGGGGAAGAGATCACTGTTGTCCTTGTTACAAAGTAAACACATTAGTTAGGTGGGTTTTTTGTTTGTTTGTTTGTTTGTTTGTTTTTTGTTTTCTTTTGGTAGCTTTGGAGCCTATCCTGGCACTTACTCTGGAGACCAGTTGGCCACGAACTCACAGAGATCCGCCTGCCTCTGCCTCCCGAGTGCTGGGATTAAAGGCGTGCGCCACCAAAGCCCGGCCCAAACACATTAGTTTTTAAGAATAATAAAATATATTTTATCTGGGTCTCATGAATCTCCCATAAACACACACTGACATGTATCCTGCTTTACATAAGTTTACACTGAAAAAAAATTCATACTGTGTATGCCAAGTCATATTTTAAGCAAACCAAGAAAGCTATGGCTTGAAGACAGGAAAACTATTTTAAAATACATTTTTTTTTATGACAGGAGTAATTGTTCTCCAGATTTGTCTTTATAAGGTTTAATCTTCATGGTTTTTTTTTTTTTTTTGTCTGTGTGGATTAAAGTAGATATGTATGTTTCTGTGTAACAATAAACCAAGTGGAAGGCAATGTTCCCAGCAGGAAAGAACAATGAACAAACACATAAATAGCTTTCAGTTAGCACTATGATTTCTAAGTCTGATGCCTCACTGGATTCTATTACTAAATTAATTTGGATCAGCTGACTTAAAGGACATAGACTGCATACACAGTTGAGCAAGTATAACAACTTATTAATGGCCTGCTTTAATCTGCTTATTACTTATAGTGATTGGCACATTGTCAGTCCACACCCAATTAGCCTATTTCTCTGAAGCATAATCAGAAGCTAACTTAGTAATTTGTTAATTGTTCTTCCCATAAAATTAGGTCAGTTTAAGAATGTACATAATAGTAAAATTATCACACTTATGGATGGTGGTTTAATAGAAACCAAAGGTAAGGAATTTGTTAATGCTAAAAGCACTGACTAGAAATAAATCATGAAAATCTTTACTGAGGTAAACTTTTCCTACGAAACACAAATGTTTAGTCTATCAGTGATGGCAATTACAGAGAAGGCTCTTGAAAACTACACAGAACTAAATAAACTTTGTTATACTTGAAATCATGAATTGTTTCTGATGACAGTTACCATACCCAAATGCTCCACTATAGACTAATCAATACGCATTTCTGTCTGTTGGTCATGTTTTCAGTTGTATGCAATGTGACTGTTGCTGGGCAGGACTCAGAACAAAAATAAGGTTTTCAATATATATTGGTTCAATGAATGAGTGAATTTCTCTTTGTAATATTTCACCTATAAAACTGTGGCAAAACACTTAAAGGTAGCTAATTTAAAAAAATACCTTTCTTCTAAAATTTGTGCAATTTAAAAGGCAAATTTATGAAACATTACTTTGACATTTTGTTATTTGTAACATAATTGTGAGATCATTTTTAAATTTTAATAGTATTAAAATTTAATAGTTTTAAATAGTATTAAATAGTATTTAAATAGTATTTAAATAGTTAATAGTATTTTTCAAAATTTTTACTGAAAGAAAACCACTACTAATTTGGTTTGTATACAATAGCTGTAAATTTATTAAGTCAACCCACTGTTGTATAATCCAGGATGTCCAAAGCTCCAACTGATTTTCTACCTGGCAGTTTATAGTAGTCACACACTGACACATCAAAAAGAGCCTTGTCCTTAGCAATTCCATCCCCTGTCAGGATCCACCCCAACATGCACATGGAGAAACCAGAGTAGAAGGAGTTCCCTTGGCTTGACTACAGAAAAGCGCATGGCAGCATAAGCAACTCTCAGGATTCATTTATGTACCATGTTAATAATGCACATAAAAATTCAAACAAAATATATAAGGAACCATGATAAACTCCCTGTGAAAGCTGTCTCCCTGTACAAAAGACCATTCATTTAAAATAGGTCCTACCTACTTAACCCATAGCCATATTGACACTGCATTTAGCTGGAATTATCCAGCACAAAATCTTTGCCATTTTCTTGTTTCAAGGTGAGTACACAAAATTTTCTCCACTTTTCCCAACTGCCTGAAAAGCCAGAAAGGTTATCAGCCAGTGTTCTTGAAAGCACACAACACATCTGCCTGGAAGCAATGCAGAAGCACTATTTACTGAAATGCCATGCTGGGTGATGACTCAGACAGGGCAATCGCTGATTACAAGGGAAATTGCCATCTGCAAGATTATTTCTGCAAACAAAGGCAGAAAATGAAGTGGAGCACAACAAAGGAAAAGAACAGGTCACAGTGAAAGAAATACAGCTTTTGAATTTTTCCCAGTGGAATTATTTTATCATGATGAAAAATTCAATTATTTTGTATAATCCACTTAGAAGTCAGATACCATAACAATAAATAAAAACAAATATGAGAAACACAAAGTAAGATGCTTTAGTTTTGAGAAATTACTTACACTCTGCAGGCTACATAGACTCAAAAAACTCATTTTCAAGTCATCCATTTAGAAGGAAGAAGAAAATACTCTAAAGCTTTCATAGAAATTTATCTTTCATAAAATTGATGATGACTGTTGATCTGCCATGGTAAGCTCTCCCCATCTCTCTACATGACAAGCAAGTAAACTTCAGGGGACAGAGGCACTTAGTGACCTGCCCTAGGTCTTCTGGAGAAAGGCAGACACATATGTGACAGAAGAACCCATTTCCAGAGCTGGTACAGGTGTGAAAGCCAACTGGTCTGAAAAGATCTGACGTCAGGATCTGGGGCTGGTGCACTCCTCCAGTCCTATTTTCCTGTCCCTTCTTGCCTCCCTAAGCTCCACACATTATGAGTTTTCTTTCCTTCCAATGGCAATGACAACCACTTCTGACCAGAGTTAGCTTAGCCTCTGTCCTTCCTTCTGCTCTACAAAGGAAACATACAAGTGCCCTTGGTGTTTATCCAGAGTTTTAAAGACCAGATACAGTTTTACTGTTACTAGAAGCAAAATTGCTCATATTCTACAACATGTTAGTTTCTTTGTTTAAAAATGTAGATTTTATTTTCAGCAAATGATAAAGGCTATACATTCCTAACACAGTTCATTCAGGTCTTACAGGACTAATGTGAAATAATTTAGAGGTTGGCCAGTTTTTGTTGTGAAAGACCAGATAGTAAACATATTGGGCTTTGCAGGCCATACGGTCTCAGTCACAATTTCATAACTCTACCATTGTAGCCAAAAGCAGCCATAGACATCATGTGAGCTAATAAATGGCTATGATCCAAGACAATGTTATTTATGAAAACAGCTGGCAGGCTGGAGCATTTACTAATGCCTGTTGTAGAGGGATATGCGCACCATGCATTTTCTGGGATTAAAAAAAATGGGAAAACGTTAGAGCTCTTCAAGGAGATGGGGGGGGGGGCATTGGAGCACTATTACCATCCCAATTCTACTGTGGGAAGCTGGGGGTGGGTGGGTAGAAGAGGAGAAACAGTGGAAGAAAGTGAGTACAGGACCCGAGGGAAGGTAGGAAGTGGAGGCAAGTCCAGGCATGGGAAGGAGGCCAAATGTTCCCTTGGTCCACCCAGAGGAGTCTTGTACAGAGTTTGGTGGTAGACAATTAAGGTAACAGACCCATGGCTCTCACTTCTCAGGCCCCATTATGACTCATCCCTGGCTACTCTTTTCTTGTGGACTGGTGAGTTTGGGAGGACCTAGTTCTATATGGCCGCACCCTTTCTTTAGTTTCTCTAAAGAGCACATGCTGCTCTGCTCAGCCCTCTTCCCAGTGGGGGAAGCCTGCTCCCACTCGGCATATCCTACAACTGGGTGGAAGTCAGTCTAATTACGGGAGGCACATTAAGAAACCCATTTGCTTCTTGATTTAAACCAAGTTTATTTAAACCAAGATTATTCAACACAAGTTTCCAGGCAAAAGAATTTGGTCTCTCATGGTTTTGCATCAAATTGGTCATATTTTCTATGGGAAGGAACATCCTTGAGCTTCTAAGCACCAGGATTGGACTGATACGAGCATAACTGAAATTTGCCTCCATATAAAAAGATAGAAGTAGGAAGCAACTGGAAAAGATCATATTCAGTGAGTTAGCTCAACAGGAAGGAAGACATGCCTAGTATTGGAAACCTAGCCAACTATATAGGGTTGGTGCAGTCATAGATCTTAGAAAATCTACAAACACCTTACCAAACTAGCACAATCGCTAACTACCTTCTAAATATTTGTCTTTATACTCACAGGTAAGTGTAGTTCTTACCCACAATCAAGGAAATTTCTCTTTGCTACATATACGGACAGTCCATAGAAATGCGCTTTTGGAGTTCAGCCCCAACCAATACATCTACAATACAATTCCTGCACGTAAAGCTTGGGGATCATTGCAGAGAGGGGTGGAAAGATTTAAGTGCCAGAGAGACAAGAGGTTTGCTGTGATACTCCCTCTCTTAGACATGTCATTAAGCTATACACATGAATTCTAACCAATGTGGCTACCTAAACAAGGTTGACACCAACATACATGCTAACAAGGAAGGAGGAAATTTCATGGGTCTTCAACCATAGACAAAGAACTACATGCAACTAAGGAAAATTGAGAGTAGGAGAAACAGTCCTCCCCAGGGAAGAGCCTATCAATTATACAGACTGAGCAGGTTGCATTTAGGAACACGAATGAGCATGCGCACACACACAAAACACACTTATACGTACACACTCAGATGCACACACACACACACACACACACACACCAATTAAAAAGAAGCCATGAATTTGAAAGAGGGGGTAGGTGGCAGAATTAGGAGGAGGAAAGGGAAGAGGGAAATGTTTTTATGTATGTATACATTATAATCTCAAAAAATAAGTGATAGGAGTAGAAAAATATTTTTTACTTTTTCTTTATTAGAAAGGATTTATTTCTAGAATTCTATATCAGAGAATATAATCTACAAATTTATTCCAAGGAGTTCACATAGGAGAAATACTTCTATAAATAGAGTATGAGGAAAACCTGTAGCGCATAAGGTCTTAGTTGATCTTTAGTTGATTTTAGTATCTGAGAAACTAAATAGTAAAGAAATGAAATATTTTTTCCACAATGCTTTTTTTTTTTTCTTTTTAAATTCTGGAGCATTTTAGCTACCTAATGCCAGTAACCACCTTACACAAGTTTATTAATACTCTATGGGAAATGCAGATATAACATTTTTTAACAATGCTGGCATAACATTGATTTTAAAATATATTTGTCTGACATTTTAGAGGACTCTTGACATGGCCAAATTTATTCACCTTTGCACATTCATTTTATAAAATGGTAACCCATACTTCATGCCTTTCTGTGATTTTTTTTTTCCACAATGCCCTGTAAATTCATTCGATTGCATCTAGAAGAGACTAAGCAGTATGTGACTACATTCTATTGATAACTTATTCCAGAGTAGCTGATATTCTGCAGAGGAGAAAAAAAGATAGCCAGCTACCTTGAAGACATGAGAGAAGGCCCAGCTAAAACTTAAAAACATCTCGGAATATGTGTGTGTGTGTGTGTGTGTGTGTGTGTGTGTGTGTGTGTGTGTGTGTGCTGGAAGTATGTGAGAAGGAGACTAATAAGAAAAAGTTATGCATGAAAATGCCATAATAAAACTTACTACTTAGCATGCTAACTCACAAAACTAACACTTAAAAAAAAAGATGAAAAATAAAAATATCACTGCCACAAATTCTACCAATTAGACATTCATTAGAGTTAATGAGCTCTGCTTTTAAAATGCAAATACCCTCTGGGAGGGTTTGCCTATTAGTCATTCACCAAGTGAAGTAGTGGAAAGAACAGTGGACCGGCCATGCCATTAGCTCCTTTTTAATCTTCAGTCACACTCATTATACAAGGCAGTCTGGCACTGTGGAAAAAGAATGGCTTTGAAATCTGTCAGAGCTCCACCCAAATCCTTTAATACTTCTAAAACCTTATGGAAGTTACTTGAGCTCTTACAGCCTCAACTCCTTCATCTGAAAAATGGGAATGATGATGCACAAAATGGCAGTTACAAGGATTAAATGAAAGAACATGGCGAACACTAATTGTGGAGACAGAAGAGAAGATGTGGTTTTAAGTGTAGGTGTCACCGCTGTCCTCTCTTTGTCAAGTACCTGCTGTCTTATGTCAGCAGCACTGTCACTGAATTGAATGTCAGTGTTCCATCAAAACCAACATCTAACCCCCATTGTGACCAGAGGAAAAGGAAGACACAAGGCCCCCATTTCATCTTGAGGGTGGGATGCTCCTGATGGGATTATGCTATCACGGGGGCTACAGAGGCCACTGTTCTCCCCTCCACCACATGAGGTGTTCTTATAAGGTCTGCATAGTATAACACAAGCCCTCACCGGACTGCACATCTGTCAATAATTTGACCTCAGACTTTTGAGCCTCTAGACTTTGAGAAATAAGACTTTTTGTTATTTATAGGCTATTTTGTTGCAACAGCTTGAACAGAAAGAGGCAGTGGATGTGACAAGAGGCCCATACATACTCTGGAAGTGACATGGGGCAAGCTTCCTTAGAGTCACTCAGCAGAGGCAGGTGACCTATTAGAACCCACGGCTGCTGCGGATGCCATTTGATCCCACAACACACTACTCATACGTCCTAAACTTTGAGTTAAGTTATCCAATTGGGTTGAATACACATCTACGTCTCCTAAAGTTTAGTTTAGCTCTGCCCACCTTTTCTAATTCTGTCAGGCTACAGTGTGTTTTCTGTCATAATAAGAAAAAAGGAACAGAGGGAAAGGCAACAGTATTAAATGTTCCACACATGGCCTGCCCAGGATTCTGGTCAGATCCTGTTGACAAACATTATAACCTAAAGGAACCAAGAGTAGGAACAGCTAAGCAATAAAGGATGGAGTGAAGTTAGCAAACAAATGTAAGAAAAAGTTCAAGCATATTAAGATTTAAAAACAAATCATTAAATTGGCATGCCAAAATTATTAGCAGAACACATCCGAAATGGATCGAATACAGTTGGTGTAGTGGCATAATTCTGTTAACAAAGTGAACATTCATTCAACAAGCATCTGCTGAACTGGCTGTAGGCAAAAAGGAAAAGGAAGGACTAAGATTGTTAATTCAAGATTCTAAGAATTCTAACACTGTTGAAGGTTTTGGGAAGGATGAACACCTTGTCCTCAGCCCCCACGACCTGAAAGGAAACATCTGAACTGGGGTGGAGAAAGAGGGGAAGAGTGGAAAGCACAAACGGGCCACAGTACATAGAGGAAAGAAAACAGGTAGAATCATAAAACACAGTGCTTGTTTTACTAATCACAAACTTCAACTCACAGCCCTGGCATCAGCATAACTGTACTTTCTCTGCCCTGGGTCAGGAAACATATACCAGAAGGAAAACCTTCAGAGTCAACTGCAAAGACCGCTGCTTACAGGAGATCTGCGAGCGGGAATGCGACCCTCTGGAGTGACTTGTTGCCAGGCACAGCTCTCTTCCTTCTAGTGCTAGTGAAATTCTGGGAAGCCCACCTGAGATATCACATGCTACAGACGGCACGAGGATCACTTCTGGAGGCATTTTAGTGTCATTAATAAAAGAACTTAAGAATGGACTCAGAAGAAAGTTTAAGGACAATTTTATTAGAGCTTAAAAGAAAACTTCCAGGACAGGCAAGCTGTAAATCTCAGCAGCCTGGAGGAGGTCCTTCTAACTAGTGGTGGGGATCAAAAGCCCAGGTAAAGACTACACACCAAGACTTAGACATAAACAAATAAAAAACAGTAAGAAAAGAAACAAAAGAACATAGCATCTTAACAGCATGACATACCATCCCTACCTTTACAGAGTTCACATTCCCTAGACGATTTCACCAAGCATATGAAATACCATACAAAATGCTGGTAGAAATAATACTCATATGCAAAATACTGTGAAAGAGTGGCCAGCTATAACACTCACTTATAAACTTCCTCATTAGGGCTATTTTCCTCTATGTGTCTTTTTAAAAATGATCATAATAGGGCTACTCACAATAACTTTGGAGTGGTGACAGCAACTCCAAAGTCCAGATATTAATCGGGATCACTACACTAAATGGAATTCAAATACTGACTACGAGCTTATTGTATCACAAAAGGTACAAGAGGATTTCCTGAAAGTACACCAACAATGGGCTGGAGAGATGATCAATGGATAGGAGCACACCTGCTGCTCTTACAGAAGATCAGAGTTCAATTCCCATCACCTACACTGGGTGGCTTACAACTGCCTGTAACTCTAGCTCTGGGGAATCAGACACCCTCTTCTGGCTTCCACAGATACCAACACACACACACCACACACACACACACACACACACACACACACACACACACACACACATACACACACACACACACACACACACAGAGAGAGAGAGAGAGAGAGAGAGAGAGAGAGAGAGAGAGAGAGAGAGCAATAAAAATAGGTGGTTGAGAGATGGATCAGTGGCTGACAGCACTTGCTGTTCAACCAAAGGACTTGTGTTCAGGTCCCACATCAGATTCACAAATTGTTTGTGACTCCAATTCCATGGGATCCGTCATCCCCTTCTAGCACTAGGCATGTGCACAGACATACATGTAAGCAAAACATCTGCACACACACACACACACACACACACACATATAATAAAAAAGTTGAAAATATATCATTTTTTTTAAATAGTTGATGATAAATATGCTCACTGCAATTAGGGCAAATGGAAAGCAAAGGCACGTTAGACATAATGACATGGTATGACATGATAACTAAATCAGAGTTCAGCTTAAAATGCAAGGTTTATTAAGTATGCCATATATGTCATTAAATTACATAATTTGAAGTATGAAATTATGCCCTGAGCATTACAACATGCAATATCCTACTGGAGATTCTCACATAAGGAAAAGGATCCGGTTCTCTTATGGACCCAGGGAGGGGTCAGGCTTGGGGCCAGTGCCTACAGTTCCAACAACTGGGAGAGAATTGCTTGATTCCATCTCATGCAACATAGTGAAACAGAAACAGGGTGGGATGCATGGGGAGATGGAGAAGAAAATGAGGAGGGGCAGCAGGCAGATAAAAATAACAAAAATGTAAAACTCTGAGTAACTTAAATCAAGAAATCTAAACTATGAAGTGTTGCAATTTGGAAATACTGGTAAACCACAGTTAGACATTATGCAAAACTCCAGTGTCCATACAGCTCTTCAAAGCAGGTTCTGAGACTTTTGACACAGAGACATTTTCCATCCTCTGAAGCCCTCATGCCACTAGGAGAGAAACGAGGTTGTTGATGACAGAATTCAGGGGCTAAAGGGGAGGGAGTCAGTATTAACAGATACTCAAGGGTCCTTACTGCGGCTGCTTTGTGTTCCTTCAGAAACCAAAAACATTCTGTGAGCTGAGGAGAGGACGGGAGGAGGAGTCACGGGGAAGAAAGCAGTGGGCAGACGATGCTTTGGGAGTCAGCTGCTGGCAGATTCTAGTCTAACAACTTGGAAACTTTGACTTGAGAACTCCTAAGGTGACACCACTAATTCAGAATTATGGAGAGATGTAAAAACAACAGCTAATTAATTATGAATTAATTGATTCCCTGGTGAGAGTGAACAGGTGGGTATGCGAGCTGTCTGAGGATTTGCTTGCTTGCAAAGTGGGAAGTCACAGAGAGAGGAAGGACCAGATTTTTTTTCTAGAAGGTTCCACAAACCAAATTACAATTAACTAGCAGGTATTCATACATCAACCTCAACTGTACTATATCCAGATCCCCCAACAGAACACAATGCCCCCTTACTTATCTCCATAAGTCCTCACTCCTCTCTGGGCACCGCACACTTGTGCAAAAACCAGTTAGTAATAGTCAGGTACAGGTACCACACTTGCTGAACGATGTTCCTGGGAGACTATCGTTCTACGAGGCCAAAGACAAGCATATTTGACTTGCTACCATATTTTCAACGTTGATATCGTGAGTGGTATGGTAGAGACATGCAGGCCTTCAACTACAGGCCCATTTTCTGACCGATGTATGGCAGCAAAGGCTCACAAGGTCAAGGGGAATGTGACATACCAGAAAAGAAGATTCTGATGAAACTATGGTTTACATGAAGGAAGCTGAAATGGGTGTACTGTGTCTGCTAAAAGGAAGTAAGTTTATTAATAGCACTTTGATCTCGATGAAAGGCAGAGGCTGAACAAAAGCCTAAGGAAAAAAAATCAATAAGCACAGCTCTCACCTAAGGTTTGGATGGGATTCTGTGACAAGGGAGGACAGGGAAGACCACAAGACAGGGAAACATCTTCCAGAAGTATGTAAAGGTGGGACATGAAGGACAAGGAGCCAACAGTGACTTTGAAATTGTGTTAGGAAAACCCTGCATATAGTCTATTTATTTGCATAAAGCTCTTCTTCCCTCCCCACCCCCCAGTTCAGTGCCAGAAAGGCAGGATCTTGGGAGAGTAGGAGAAGAAAAGGGGAAGCAGTGGTGCCAAGTACCAAGAGCTCAGTTTGTAAGTAGGATAAAGAAGGACTGACATCAACCATCATCTATCTCAATTACAGAGAAAGTGCTATAGGAACAAGAGGAAGACTTTGAAGGAAATGCAACTGACCCAGATTTTAATAAATGTGAAAAATTTTAATAAATAAGGATAGTATCATTGTAATGAATTAAAACTAGAAATCAACATACCATACTAATGTACATAGATAAAATTATGAGCAAATAAATGATTGGAGGAAGCCTTTCCTTATAATACAAATGAAAAAAAGCTAAAAAATTATAAAATCACGATTTGATAGCGATCACAGTAATAATTAATTCAGCCAAGATGCTGAAAAGAATAGGTAAGATGATGAGGAAGAGAGAATGAGTAACTTTATAGGGGAGAAATCTGGTCCATCTGATTAAGGAAGTGATCAGGTTCAACATCTCCAAAAAAGGTAATGGCTAGGAACTGTGCAGTGACATACTGCAATGTGAACACTTCACTTCCATGATGTTCCTAACCAAAATTTCTCTGTCAGAACCTGAGTCTAATTAAGAATGTCAGGTAATCCCAAATTGAGGTCTATTTGATAAAACAATTCACCTGCAACTTTAAAAAAAATTACATGTTAAAAGTCGATGAAACATTGAGGAACTGTTTGTTCAAGAAGGAGTGAGAGCAAAGAGACCAGATAGCTCCCTCCTGTCTACCATGGTATAGGTAAAACAGAGAACTCCAACAGAGGACTACAGCAGCAAATTCTTCCTCAAAAGCTGTTTGGGGAAGAGTAGAGACAGATGGATCTGGGCATCCAAGAACTTAGAGCAGCTAACAGGATGTGAGCAGCTTTTTCTAAGCTAGGTACACTGCCAGCTCCTTTGGCTTCAGAGAAAATAAAGAATGCCATCCACTCTAGTCTGGGGGCCAGGACAATAGGAATGCTGTGAACAAAATCACCCCCTCCAAAGAACTATCAGTTTCTCGAGAACTGGCAGCACTGGTCCAGGGGTAACGTGGGATCCAAACTTTGGTTCTCCAGGCTTGGGTTTCTGTGTGGTCCTGGGAAGTCCTGCTTTAGTATCACGGGAAAGAAACCCAGGACAGGCACACTGAGACCACATACAACACCGCCAACAAGAAAGCTATGTTCTGCTTCAAGCAAGAGTGTGAGGGCATCACACTTTCTATCAAAGGCCAAAAAAAAGTTATCAGCAAAAACATGTATATATATATATATATATATATATATATATATATATGTATATATACACATACATACATACATATATATATATCTTGCTCTCTATCTCTATCTAAGATAAAAGCCTTTTACTTGAATGACATTATTCAAGAAAACATAATAAAGACATAAATGATAAAACGTAATTGAAATTTTGAGGTAGCTAATTTCCTAATTTTGATTGTTTATGCACATGAATTTTAGAATGTAAATTGTTCTCTCTCTCTCTCTCTCTCTCTCTCTCTCTCTCTCTCTCTCTCTCTCTCTCTGTAGTGTTAGAAAAAACTAAAGTAGTTGAAATAATAATAGGTTCCCACAAGATTCTGGAAAGAAAAGAATCCTTGGTTTTTTGTTTAGTTTTGCTTTGCTTTTTGCTTTTTTGAATCTTTGACATTATTCTAAAACAAAAATAAATAAATGAGAATCCTGAAGGTAGACTATAGACACGAATGGGTATAGAACTAGGATCTATTGATAGACGGACACATTTCATCAAGGCTGCTTTAACCCACTAACCCCAACCCAGGTTTTGGCCTTCACTTTCAGCTTTCCAACTGAAGTGACCCAACTCAACTCTGGCCATCATCATCACAGCTTGGCCACACTCTCTCAGCCTCCCCCATCCAGTCACATCATCTTTCCTTCTCTCTATTCTCGTGCCCTCTAGAGCACAGATCTGGTCCCTCTATCTACCTGCATCTCCCAGCTACCTTACAGCCCCACCCTGCTTAGATAGAGGGCACATTCCTTTACAAAGCTTACAAGACTAGGATGATGAGGCTGGTCCTCGATCTCCCTTTTCACCCCGAGTTCCATATCTCTCACCTCTTTCATCTCACCGACTTCAATTCTATATTCCAGCCAGAAAACACCTTTCAGGTCCTTACACATGTTAAGGACCTGTTAAATGTGTCATTTTCCGCCATGAGAGCTCTTCCTTGTTCTATCTTATTTCTTCCACTAAACATAAAAATCAAGGAATATTTTAAAATGTATATGTGTGCACAGATGTCTATGTATATGTGCCTGTATGTGTGTACATGTGTATACACATACTTGAGGTGTGTTTATGCTTGTGTGTTCTATATTTTGAAAGACAGTGTAGAGGTATAGCACTGTGAAATTATTGTATTTAAATTGTATTGTCAGTAGGGATCGTGATTTTTTTTTCCAACAAGCAAAATCTGTATTTTAATAATCTTCTTGGTAAACAGAGCACTCAGGGCAAGACACAGCTATCTATAATTGATCTGACCTAGTTTCATTTTACAAATGAGACAAGATGGGTACAACCAGCCTGTCTTTGTAAGGATTAAATGAGACCCTATAAAGTCTCTTCCTAAAAACCAGCAAACTATCATCTAAAGGGGGGCAGCTAATCTCTGGATCAGCCTTTGTAGTGAGCCTGTGGGTCTATACCAGAGATTATCCACGAGACAGTCAGCTATTGTTGTTGCTTCAGGCACAGAAGGTCAATAATGTGGATTAGCTAGGATTAAAGTATTATTTTCTGATTAAACTTGTGGTTCAAGTTTCTAGGTGCTTAAAACAACCAGGCTTTAAAGAAAGAACATAAAATTTAAAATGATTACAAAGGAAATAATGAAACAATAAATTTTAAAGTTTTACATACTAAGGGCAAACATTAATATAAGGTCTATAAAGGTATATTTAACTGATGAAAAATTTGCTTTTATTATATTTGCAATAGAAGATATACAAACATATATGATACAGACATATTTTGAGACAGTAAAAAGACAAAATATGACATGAACATTTGCATCTTACACACATACATAGGAATAAATGAAGAAAGGAATCATTAGGAAAATAGGGAAAATAATATCTGAAAACAAAAATAAAAAGAATTTCATTTGTTTTAACTGGGAATCAAATAATTTCTTTTCATACTATAGCCTTCCCAGAAACAAAATAGAGAACAGAGAAATGTGATACTTATAACTTAAGAGACTAGGAAAAAAAGAGTAATATAAATGGCAAATATGTCTTAAAAATAACTACTTTGCCTAATGTGGTGACAAATTACATTCATATTTAAAACTTATTAATTTTGTATTTAACTGGGGAGTTTGATTCATCCTTCAAAATACAGGGTTAGAGGAAATAGCTTGGCTCTGTCCAAGGTGAATACTTCAAGGTAAAAAAAATTGAAAATTTCAAATGATAAGAATTCTACATTTCTATTTTAAAAATATTTTTCTTGATTATTACTTTTTAATTACTTTATTACAGATGTCAATTTTCTCTCTTTCTGAACTTAGAAAAAGAGAAAGGTCTCAAACCCAAAAGCATTATAGAAGAAAAATAACTGCTAACATTAATAAGAGTTCACTATATGGGTTAATACAAAATTAATATATAAAACTTTGTTTTCCTATAGCTAGTTATAAATGTAATGGAAAGAAACTGTAATTTCCCAAATCCAGAAGTAGAAAATCCGATAAATAAAACAAAATAAAAATTCGGCTCCTCATGTGGATTTGGAGTGGCCTTATATGCATGGCCACATACTTAGTCATACTCGAGAAAATTATATAACAATGAGAATACTACAGGGCTGGAGAGATGGCTCAGCAGTTAAGGGCACTGGCTACTCTTCCAGAGGTCCTGAGTTCAATTCCCAGCACCCACATGGTAGCTCACAATCATCTGATATGAGATCTGGCTCCCTCTTCTGGGAGGAGCTGGGTAAGGGCAACTGTGATCAGAATATTGTGTACACATTTTTTTTTTTTTTTTAAAGAAATAAAGTTTTCCTGTGCTTCTTTGCAATCTAGTCCTCTCTGCCCTAGGAAGCCACTTTGCTTTCCATTGGAGGCTGTGTTTTCAAATAAATTGAATGCTCTTTTCACTTTTGTTGGATAAAAATCCCAGATAGAATGATAGGTTGTTACATGTTTACCTTTTAAGTGAACTGCCAAAATCCCAACATTGCTGCCCCTCTACCTTCCTTCAGTAATACACACAACACATCAGCTACAGTCAACCTCTGGAACCTAGCCATTCTAGTGGATGCAGTAGTGTCTCATATGGCACTAATTAGCATTTTCTGAGTAAGTGGTGATGTTGAGCATGTTCTCTGAGTTTTACTTAAAATTCACTGGTTTTCTTTAATCACATTCTAATCAAGTCATTCAAATCTTTTGCTATTCTTTTAAAATGGAGGAGCTGCTTCCTTATTAAAATTTGAAAGTCCTTTTTATTTTGAATACAACCTCTTTTATCAGATATATTTTCTCCCGATCTGAGAAATTACATTTTTAAGAATATCTTTTGAAGAATAGATTATTAATTTTGACCAGGTTCAATTTAGCCATTTTCTATTATAGCTCTTTCTTTAATTCATTTTAATCTAAGAATACACTGCAAAGCCTCACTTTCTCTTTTGTGCTTACATTAGCAGCTCCATGGACTGGGACTTCACATGTAAGACTACCTGTTTTGAGTCCAGTGTGTGTGAGAGCTATGGACTGACTCCTAGGGAGGATCTGCCATGAGGACCCGTCCCCGTCCCGCCCCCCCCCCATGTCCCCTGAGACAGTTTAACTGACACACAGAAGCCAAGGAGGGACAAACCTTCAAGTATAGGAAGTTTAGGAGGTCAACCTATTTATGGAGACTAACATACAAAAGGTTAGAAAATTAAGTCAGTAGTGGCCTCTGCAACATGAACTTTAATATAATGGGGAAGATGGAAAGCAGACTGTAGTGCATGGAAATTAAGCATGGACAGTGATGAACAAGTTCAAATGATTTGGCAGAAAACTTAAGAGTAAAAATGAAGCAACCCGTGACCCTGAAAAGGGGTCCCATTATCCCTGCTCTGGAGGAGCAGTTGGGCAACACTTGAAATGCTGGTGAAGCGAAAAGCAGACAGGCAGAATGAGATCAGATCATGAACAGACTTCACCTTCCACAAAGGAGAACTAGAAAGGAAGAGGAAGTTAGATAAGAGACATTTGAGTCCTGTCAGGGAAGTTCTCTCTAGCCTTGCTCAACTTTTCTGGAAACACTAAGGAGGAGCTTGTCTACTGAGACTAAGAAAGCAGAGAGTGAAGCTGGACCTTGAAGAGGGGGAGAGGGTTTGGATTAGCACTGTGAGAAAGCGGTGGGCTGAAATCAAATAGCTATAAATTATGGCATTATTTATCCAGGAGCCTTGTAGCACTTGCAAAGGATCTGTTTGGAAAGTTTAGAATTTGCTGTGTTCTCTTTCTTTGGCTGCCAACAGTTGTTTGCTTCCACTTTTGAAAGATACAAATGGATGAAGTGGTTTCTTATGTATATAGTACTAAAAGTTTTTACTCACTCTCTTTTCCAGGGTTGTTTTCAGACTAACAGCCTGTTTGGTGTGTAGAACAGGTGTCACTCTCTACATGAAGAAATGGAGACCTAGGGAATGGCTCCAGTCAGCTAGCTGGGACTTGAATCCAGATCTTCTCATCTTTAGAATTTCCAGTTAATTCTCTTACTGTATCATGTTGATTTTGCCTTTCAACACTTCTTACAGTTCTTAGCTTGGTGTCTGGCTGAGACAATCCCTTCAGAGCTTAGTGTCCACCACACGTCCTGCTCCGGTGCCTATGCTCTACAGGGGCAGTGTTGTCTACAGGGCAGTCCCAGGCTGCCCACATCTGAAACTGCTAGGCTCCTCAGAAAGGGAAGAGTGTGATGCTCCTCAGAAAGGGCTTACAGAAAAAGAACTGATTCTCACATTGCCATCATGGTTTGCCATTCAGGAGAACTCAGACATGAGTCTTGGGTGTTTTTCAAGGCTTGTGGTAAAAGAGTGAAGAAACCTGAAGAGCAGCAGTTCGAGGCTGAAAGGGAAATGGCTGCTGCCTTCTTCCCTAAAACATTTGGTTTCTAGCAGAGTCCGGCTAGATGGCTTCTTCCAGGGAAAAGCCCCAGGAGCAGCAACAGCCCAAGCATCTCACATCCTCTTGAATCTAGTGTTCCTAATCCCCCCCAACGAAAATGCAGTCTGAGGGTGTCTGCATAAAGATCATCAGTCTATGATAAAATCTTCTAACAAATCTACAGCTGGCACCTCTATTTTGTCAAGGTTGAAACTTTGTATTTAGTGTTGGGCAACCAGGATAAAAACTCACAATGGGTAAGTGTCTACCACCAATCTTGCTCATTTGTGCGCACAACACTTTTCTAATTCAGCTCCCTCTGACCTTGCAGCAGTTATTTCTCTACTGTAGACTGTGATGCAAATGAAGGCATTTCTATTCTTATTTCTGTCTGCTGCATAAAGTAAGTGTATGCCTTTCAAAGTCAGCTGACAGCCTGATGTTGTGGGGTCTCCACAGCCAGGCTGCTCTTCCCGAGCTTATTCCTTTATTCCAATTCATCAAGAATAAACACCATTTTTACTTTGCAGTCTCTAATCTCAAAAGAGAAGAAAAACCCAGAATCCTCTACCACCTGTTTATAAAGTGGGTCTAAAAAGCAGACTCAAGGTTGCTCTATAGAAGATTGCCGACTTTTTAAGTGCATTAAAGTTAGCAGAAACGTAACGGCAAAATTCCTATTATAAACAGCATTTTGAAGGTACATCTTTCAGAAATTAAATCATCTTGAAACTGGTACTTGTTACAAAAGCAAACACTGTAGTAGAGCACCACAGGCTTCTTAGAGCCAAATAATGTTGCAAAACAGCAAAAACTGTACGGAAATTATAGAGATATTTCCACTTTTACACATGAAAGGGAAAAAAAGCGAATAAATTTAAGATGAAATTCCTTCTATTTTTAAGGGTCTTTTCTGTTATATTTAATCCACTTTCACACAGTTTTTCTTAATTACACTACAGCTGTCTGGTAAGGCACAACTGACCACTTCCATCATGAAAACAAACTGTACCCCGCCATCTAAAGTTCTCGATTAAAAAGCAAATGTTTTTGTGAGCCCAGAAAAAAACGGGTGCAGCTGCTCCATTTCACGAGGCGGGCACCTCCACTCCATTCAGCTGTGAAGAATGGCAATGACTGTAAATTGTTCTTCCTGATCGGTTCCACAATAAAAACAAACCACACTACTTTCAATTTTTCAAAGCCAATTTTTTTTAAGCCTCTAGCATGCTGGAAACAAGAGTTGTGTTCTTCTGATTCATGGCCTTTGATTTCGACATAAATGTCCCGGTATGCATGTAAAAACAGGTCCCTGCAGGGTACTCCCAGACTGTATACATTAACTTACCAGATGTACCAGGAGATAGGAACTCCATCAGCCTACCTTTTCTAGCCAGATAGTATTTAACAGCTTAAACTGCCTGTGACGAAAGGATGACTGCAAGGAACATACTGTATGCAGAGAGACATTGGGTAGTTCATGAGAAAACTTCAGCCTGCTTACAAAGGGTACAGCAAATGGTTGTGAACTTGTGTTTAACGGTCTCCTTAAGAACCAGAATACAAAAATGAGGTTGAGGCATATATCTGCATTTTGCAACTGAACTGCCTGAAATCTGATAGGTAAAATGGTTGATAAATTTCTTTATTTCAAAGCTTCTGAACATTCCCAGCTTATTTACTACAATTAAAAAAATCACTTTGACTTAACTTGGGAGCCTCTAAAGTATATTTTAACCAAACACACCCAGTAATTTATATGTTTTAGAGTCTCTGCCCCTTTATATTTCTATAAATCATATATAATTTATTTATAAGCATGAGGTACTATATTAATACTTGTACTTAAACAAAAATCACCATCTAAGGGTAAAATAACTTATGTAAGTTTTAGGATCTCTTTGTACATGTCATTGAATACATATCCTAGGGTAGCACTCCCCTCGGAGCATGGCGATCCTAAGTGGACCTAAGTGACCAAGGCTAGTGTCAGCTACACCCTCCACGGCATTGGATGAACTCTGATTGCTAGACATTTCTACCCTCAAGTGTATTTGTGTCTCTGCCTGCTGTCTATCAGTGTGTGTGTGTGTGTGTGTGTGTGTGTGTGTGTGTGTGTGTGAGAGAGAGAGAGAGAGAGAGAGAGAGAGAGAGAGAGAGAGAGAGAGAGAGAGAGAGAGAGAAGCAGCCTAAGGATATAACCTACTTCACCGGAAGAGTGTTGCAGTGAAACTTGAATGCGATCAAACACGACAATCTAAGAGGTCAGATGCAGGCCTTTCCACTTCAGTGGGAGAACCTCGGCATCCAATGATCCCTTCCTCACACAAGACAACAGTCACCTAAATCAATAAACAGGTTTCCTGTGAAAATAACATCCTATGTCTGCTAGAGTGATTGCAGGCCTCACCCTACTGTCACCTAGCCTTCCATATGTTACCTACTAACAAATGACCTTTCCAGACTGTCTCATTTACAAACTGCTTCTTTCCTGAAATGGTGGCTGCATGTGATTCAGGCAAAGGTGGTTCTCATCAACTCTGGGTCATCCATGAGGGCTGTTGTAACTGGGGCTTGTGGATAAGGCAATGCAACAGATATTTAAGGAAAAGAAACAGTGGGGCCACATTTTGCTAGAACTTGGCTATACAATTTCTTTGTCTTCAAAGGGTTCTAAGGAAAACTTTAAAAAACTGCCAAAGACACACACACACACACACACTTTGTATTGGCCATATTTCTCTGGCTGTTTTGCAGGCTCCTTTGTGGTCTTTTTCTTCCATTTCCTGTGTTATTCCCTGGGGTTATTCTCTTCTTATTCCATCTCTAGGGGATTTTATCCAAAACTGTAACTCGGGATATACTAAGATGTCTCTGACTATGAAAGCAAATTCCAAAGAAAAACATTTTCTTGGGTTTCAAGGCTATCCACTGCATTCCATGTTTCTGATTGTTTACTTGATTTCCCCAACGGATTGTCTCAAGAGCAGTTAACCTTAGCACTGCCCACAGTGAACTCGCCATCTTCTCTGGGGAACTTGCTGTTTCTGTGCATACACTCACATCATGGGTCCTGCTTCATTCTCAGCTCACAGCTGTACCTCCCAAACTCGCCTCTTACTCTCCATCACCATCACCTTCATTCACTATCTCCTGAACTGGCCCTTCTCTCTAATTTCTACCCAGCTTTGGCCTCTCCACTCCCAGATGTATCTATTTAGTCAATTGCCTCGTCCTCTTCAGTAATTTGCCATTTTATAATGGACATGTGCTTCCTTTATACAGATTTACATCCAAGTATCCCATCTGCTTTCCACTCCTTTCCTTTATTCTTTCTTTATGGGACAAAAGGAAAATTCCACAGTAAATCTCATCAGGTGCAGCCAACATGCTACCAGGCCAATGAGTTGGATACGAAGTCTATAGTCTATAAACTATCCATCAGGGGAAAGGAGCCGATTACAAGAGGGGAGAGGATGGGATCACCCAGAAAGTAGGAAATCTCTCTTTAAAAGTAAGGGTGGAGATTGTGCCCATTTTCTTCACAGGAACGAAGGCCATTTCTGTTTCAGAAGGACTGTGCTATTGTTTTTCTGAGGTATCTTCTTTACCTAGAGAAAGCAAACTCAGAACATGAAAAATCCCGAAAGCAAGTGTATATTCAGGTGTGAGAAACAGTGGAGCGCAGGCCAGAGCCAGAACACCCAGAGCTGTCACAGCCTTGTTTCTGACAGTGCTGGAATGCTGGGCAAACTACATAGTCTCAGAGCCTTCTTACATAACGTGAAGGTTTAATAGTATCTTCCTCAAAAGGTACTTTGAGGGTTAGAATGATACAGATGAGACTTTAGCCCCTAGGTGTACACTGCAATGTTGTGACGGGATGGTGCTCCTGCTGCTAGTGTGACCTGGGGCTGTTTGCTGTGCCACAGCAGCCACACTGCCCCAGAAGCCACAGCAACCACAGCAGTCACAGCAGAGGATGGATCCCTTGCAAAGTTGTTTATCCTCGTCATACTGTTTGAAAGTGCTGCTTTCCAGCTACTCCACACTTGAAACCAAAATAAACAAGCTTAGCAATGCATAATGTTTAATCCTACTTTTGGCTAAGAACTTAATTTCTTGGAATGTTCACTATTCACAATAAATAGTAGCAATCATCTCTGAGGCCACACACTCAAGCCATCTCCTGGGTAGAAAGATTTTAAAAGATGGAACTTGTCTTTTATTTTCCTTGTCTGTGTTTCCCCAGGCTGGAGGCTACATGAAGGCTGATGAGCAAAAGTGAGTATAAGACACATCAGAAGGTGAATCTCACTAGAGAAGGTGAGGGCCTCTGCTGTGCTCAGCAGCAAGTCACCAACATCAGCGTGTCACCAACATCTAGGTCTCTGGCTGGGACACCGCAGGATCTTAATGTGTCAAATAAATGAATATTGTGGTTTAAAATGAACTGTCCAAATCTTACTTAAATGATCAAATTCAGTTGTTGGAAAATAATACACATTTAAATAATGACCAAATAGAGATGGGAACAGTTTTTAAAGTAATACTACCTTTGTGTTTTAAGTGAAGTCCTGTGCTTAGCCCTGGTGCTAACCAGTCACACCATCAGGACAAAACAACTGGAGAACCTACTGATTGCCTAAAGAAGGCTATGCGTTCAGCCAAACCAGCACACCCATAATTCAGGAGACTAACCCAACAAGAAGTGGTTATAGACATACATATTAGAAGGCTCTGGGTTCTTTTATTACAAAAGTAGCACCAGTGTTCCCTAGACTTGCACCTGGTGTGCTATTTCTAAGCTACATGGAAATCCACTTTTTTTCCATGACAAAGTTTGAAAACTGAGGTAACTTTATAATTCAGACAAACTTCAGTGTCAAACAGTAAACATTTTATTTCCTAATATCAATTGCAGGGCTGCAGATATAAGAAACAAATAGTAGACTAGTGAGCATGCCTGGGCTAAGGAATAACTTAGCAATATGTATTATTTTTAATTGTGATTGGATTAACTGTGCATATATCCTGGGAAAGAAACAGGCAAGCAACTTTTGCTGCTTATTGGCAACGCTTTCCCTTTCCAACCACATGTCCCAGCACAATTAGTCATGGCTACCGCCAGTGGGTTCTACTCACCACATGGGACATGGACCAAAGTACCATGTAGCCTAACATTTATTATATGCACAGCAGCTACTTCCTTGGCTAGCAATCAGGAAGTGTACTTGCAAAGAATAAACATCCCAAAGATATCAAATATGGAATAAATAGTAATTTTTCAGGAAGGTGGTTTCTTTTCAACAGTTCAGATACATGTGTGCTGACTAGGTACGATTGAAAGAATCCAAGGTCTTCCGATAGCTACCAACCCTTTTCTCTGCTCTCTTGAAGAGTATAGCTCACATTCATTCCCCCTCTTTGGCAAGGTCCTGGTGTGGGGCAGCACTTTTCTCCTATCACTGCCCACTCATCTGGCTCACTCATCAGGTAGGTTAATTTTGCACAAATTCTATGCATTTCTCTCTATTTCTGCTCAATGATCTTTCTCTTCAGGAGAGTGAAATCTATGTAGGCAGGACTTTTATTTTTATCCTCAGGCCTTACCCAAATTCTTACCATGGAGCTCAAGTTCAAGGCATATTTATTAAACACATGCATGACTTTTTACAAATTATGGTTTAGAACAAAAATGCGAGTTTCTTAGGGTCACATGTAATTCATAATCCTCACTACACTCCTAACTCCAGCACCTGACACAGAAGTGGATCACAAGAAATGTTTAAAGGATTGACTGATGTAGTAAATGTTAGTACCGAAGTGATTTTCAATATTAAAAAAATCAGATTTAGGGTTCTAATGTTAAGTTACAAAAATTATTATACTTAATGAAATCATAAGGGATTTAATAAGGAAGTACAAGAAGCACAGATTTAACCTAAATTGGAACTTTTCCTAAGTTACCAATAGTGTGATTTTACTAAGTATCATTAGCATTCAGGTTTGGAATATTATACTAGGAACAAAAGAACATTTTGATTGAAAGATTCCAAGGCCAGACTAAGAATATGGCTACTGGAGGAAAACATAAAGAATGATGTGGAGAGAGGCAGAATATAAGCATCAGGGAAACAGAATTCAGAGATTTCAGTTAGAATGCTGTCTCCCGTTATGTGAAGATATGTTCTATTGCGTCTTAGAAAGGAATAACAGAAATAAGACTTTAAATTTTACAGGCAAGATGCTAATGCATCAGATTTATTTGCTCTTAAAAGTGACACTAAGGACTGGAGGAATCAGTGTCATCAATAGGCAGAGACGAAGTGCAAGCATGAGGGCTAAGACAGGACAGAGGGTATAGACTGCAGGAGGAAGGAAGTGCTTTCAAAAGAAACAGCAGGACAGCCTCAGAGATAAGCAGAGAAATTCTAGAAGCCTACATCAAAACCAGTGCTAAGAACACAGCAGGTCCCCTGGCAAAGACATCTGAATGGTTCCTGAGTGTATACACTGAACCACAGATTATAAACAACGAGGTCGAGTAATCCTACCAGAATAGACAACAGTGGAAACATGACCTCATTGTTAAAACATGTTGTTGCCAATCAATTCTGGCACCATTGCCAAGTGTGGGACTTCAGGTAATCCCGCTCCCATCACTGCTTTAAATGCTACTTGAGCAGCTGGGAACCGACCTAGACACTGAGAACTGCCTAGGGAAAGCTTCACACCACTCCCACCTTCCATGGGTCTCAGCTCAATTTAAATAACTGTCTGGAAGTAGATCATGCCATCTCTGGTCTAGCCCCAGCAGCACAGCACACCCGTGGCTTTCTCACACAAATGGAGCTCTCTCTTCCCATCAAAGAAGCTTCTTTTTCTCAGCAGGTGGAAAGTATCATAGAAACCCAAGACTGGTCAAAATTCACAACAACTGACTGTGGGGAACCCCTATGCCTAAGGCTCCGAGAACACCATGGAAAAGGGGGTGGAAGGACTGTAAGTCAGAGGACTGGACATGTGCAGCAAAACGGCATCTTCTGTATGTACAGGGAAGCTGCTGCACCCATGAAACCTCAAAGCTTGGTTACCTAAGCAAGACTCGAACAATGAGAATACCGGTGGACAAGCCATCCTTAGCTACGGGAAAGAGCTACCCCTGGATGACGGGCTACAGGTGATTAATGCTGCTGAGAAAGGGAGAATCCGTTTTCTCCATTGTCAAGCCCCCTGACAAGTTATCCAGCCCCAAGCAGGCAGCTCTCTTTATGTATATACATATACATGCACAAGCAACACTAAACTACTCAGCAGATTATATTTATACATATGTGATGGTATGTGACAATAATAAAAAAGAGATCCATTTACGAGGGAGTAGTTGAGGAGACACAGAAGTTGGGGGGGGTAGGATGAACAGGAAATACAGTAAGTAGTCATACATGAAATTTGCAAAAAAAAAAAAAAACCAATTAACAGAAAATAAATTTGTCTTCCAGCAAGGTGTTCACATCCGAGTAACTTCATATTGTTTTATTTCTTAACCAAAGAGAACATACTTCAATTTTTAATTCTTTTTCATTAGGTCAATTCTTCCTTCTTATAGAAACTTCTTTCTTTTTTCTTCTCTCTCTCTTTTAATTGCAGTACTGGGGACTGGATCCATGGCCTCATGGGAGAGGCAAACACTCTATTATGCACTGTAATTTCTATTTTACCAACTATTCAAAATAGTAATAGCTGATGTTTGTGATGATATTTGGCAAATGTGGTCTTAGTACTCATGGTTTTTAGGTGGTTTCTACTTCCCTACTTCACTGTGAGGGATTTGCAAAATGACCTTCCATTTACAAGGGCTCTCAGCAAATGCCACACCCCATTTTTTTGTCTGATATTACACTGGTTCCCTCTCAGCCCTACTAAGCATTTTCTCCTACTGAACACCAGTTTTAGACTGTCTGGTCTCTGATGCAGTATTCTGCATATCACTGTTTTCTGGGACAGTCCTACATTTTTAGGAATCACTGTCATTTTTTTTTTGTAATTGTTATTTGAGATGATTCTCACACAAATTATCAGGAATTTTAAGAGTATTTATTTTTCTATGATGTCCATGCTTATTTTAATTATAATTTCTTTGTTCTTGGTTTTTTGAAACAGGATCCCAACCCATAGCAAAGACTGGCCTGGAACTCTACACGCAGGAGAGGCTGGTCTTAATCTCATAAAACGCCCCCTCCCTGCTTCAGTCTCCCCAGGGTTGATCTATCATGTCTGGCTCTTGATAGTTCATTTCTTGGGAGTTAGTTAACGTGGTGATGACTGCTTAAATAGAGCAAGACTAGCACTTAGCCTAAATCTCATACATTCAAATTAAAAAAATTCAATGTCTTTGGATTTCCAATAACTATAGAATATTTCATCGATTTTAATAAAGTCAAAGGCAACTTAACTAAGTATCAGAGATTCCCATTTTATATACCATTAATACTATTTAATTGTATTTATGAAAGTTTACATTTTTTCCTACTAGACTGTTTACAGCTTTGTTTCCTTGCTCAAAACATTTTAAAAATATATTTTGGCTATGGGATTTCAGGATATTTATTTCCTCAGCAGGAGGTTTACATAAACATAAAACTCCTGTCTTATATCCTTATTTATTTTAATCTAGCATTCCCTTCCTTTTGATAGAGCCAGCTAAAGAACATTTCAAAAATTAAAGTGGCTACAAAAATTTATTCTTTGAATTTGAAGCTAAATTCTTCTAAACCAATTATACCTACTGTGCTTTTGATTCAAACTACCTTAGGAAAAGAACCCACATTCTACTATGACCAAAAAAAGTTAAGGGTTAAAAACATGTACAACTTAGAAAAGAAAGAAAGCTAGTTGATGTATGTGGCCCAGTCACAGTAATGTTTACTTAGGGAATCCAGCTATCTGTACTGTATTATGACCCTTGTCCTTGCTTGCATTGAAGCAGTTACATAAGTGTCCTCTCGCACTAAGCCAGTCTCTCCTGAAAAGCAAAAAGCAAACTGAATCCTTGGTCTCTTTCCAGAGGCCTCCCATAACATTTCCACAAAATGGCTACACGATAGATGCTTGTCAAATCACCAAGAGTGAAGTTCTTGAGTCTGTCTTGATACACAAATCCTATTAAATATCTAAAGAAACATAACTAACAGGATAAACATAACTAACTAATGAGTGGTGCTAACCAGAAAGGAACCTCAGTCTGGGATGTGATGTAATTGGTTATCAATGTACTCGACTTGCTTGAAAAAACTTCAAAATCTTAAAAATAACTTTCATTTTTCCAAGTTAAAATCTTGAGAAGTGTCACTTTTGTTCAAAAGTAGTCCCTATATTTATATTTTAATTTCCAAAAAATTAAAATGAAACAAAAAACAAAAAAGTACTTTCTGAATGAGACACACCCATCTGAAAGAGCCAAATGAATTGGTCTTTCTCACAGTGTTGCTGCCAAAGGACCCATGATGAAGAGTAGAAACAGTACTGGATTTCTCCATCAAAGTCTGGCCCATTGTAAAGAGAATGCATCCTAAACAAAGAACTGTTTTTAAGACAGGGTTCTACCTTCCTAATTCTGGCACACCCTTAGCCTCCTGCTGCCTATGAGTACTCTCACAAAAAATCTGCAGCACTTCTCCAAAGGCAACACAACTCAGTGGATATTTACTGTGCATCCAATGCATACAGAAGATCAAACATGGAGATCTCAGAGAGACTGTGAGGAGAACTGAGAAAAAGCAATGATCACAGGAGAAGAAGAGATTCAGGTGTATAGTCGATGGAAGAAAGAGATGCTGGATGTCACAAACAGTGCAAAATCGAGAGTAGAAGGAAAGAGAAAATTCTCACCAAGTTAAATGCAAACCACTGGGATGAATAGGTGAACAAGTCTATTGAAATTTCTATATTTAGGATGATCAACCTTGTGACTCTCAAAGAAAATTCACTTTTACTAATATGATGATCAATCTCATTATTTTCTGGCTTTAACTTCCTTCCTGTTTCACTTTGATAACAAATGTGATCAGTCTAATCACTTCTACTTATGTTGGGGTAACAGACAGGAGTGATAAAAGTTGTATAACACACACGAGTGCTTCACCCATGGGGAGAGACAGTCCCATCACAGATGTATATGCACTGCAATCATGTCAACAATTTCCCAGCAGGTGGCAGTCAAGTGTCTTATCCTAATCAAACTATCTCTATGGACACCTGCATCTGCATACTATTGATAACTTCCTAACAGATGGAAGTAAAATACATGGTGAAGAACCACCTTTGGAAATTCCAGAATGCACACCAACCGAGTGGGGCAGTACCAGGGTTCTCCATCCAGTCTTCACACTTTATTCTGGCTACCTCAAGGAATTACCAATCAGAATCATGGAACTTCTTGCGTTAGCTTCCATTGATCCCCATTCCACAAGCACATAAAAAAAAAAAAAAATCCTGAAAAGTATAATTTCTCTTTGCAAAAAGTCTTTAGTGCTCCCACATTATACAGTTTTTGTCAACCCCCTTCACCCCGTCCTTAGCCTCTCTTCCAGTCTAGCCTTGCATTGTTCCCTCTGCTTTGTATACGCCCTGTCCTTCTTGACGTGGCTATTATTGTTACTTCCTGTGATAGGAATTCTCTCCAAACACTCTTCTTGCTAGATGTCTGAAAGCCTAATTAGTAGTATACTGGGGAAAATGTTTTTAAAGACTGAGCACGGGTAGTAGAGAGCACACAACCCCCCCCTCCAACTTTGGTTGCTGTTTCAATTATCCATTGGTATATGATAAACTAGTTCAAACCTACCTTAAAACAATGACTATTTTTATTATACTCACAAGTATGTGAATCAGAAAATGAGGCAGAGCTGAGCACTTGGCTGCGGTGAGGTGAGAGGATGTTCTGGGTTAGTGGCATTCAGACTGCTGAGAGCCCAAGACAACTTTATTCACATAGCACAGCAGCTAGAAGGCTGAATTCCACAGACTACAAAGCAGATCATTTACAAAAATGGCCTCTATGGAATGGTGACCTAAAGCTCATTTCAGTTCTCAAACAGTGGTTCAAGACTCCAAGCGTGAGTAGATCAGACACCCTGTGACCAGGATTCTTGTGGAATTATGTAGAGGAACTGATAGAGGTGTCTATGAAGAAACCAGATGAAGTCAATCCAGGACACACAATAACATTTTTAAGTATGAAAATAATTACATTCATTCTAAATAATTTATAATTATTGTGGATTCTAGAAAAGATAAAGTTGGAAGAGGAGGGTTAGTGTTTT